>NW_024584766.1:7384-12867 GCF_018398535.1 Haplochromis burtoni
TTATAATCTTTGATATTTTTAAGAAAGGTACAAATGCAACATGATGTCTCCATGAGCTGATTTCAGGTTGTTTCAGGTTCAGATTTGTCAGTTTTTGTTCATAACAGATGAAAACAAAGTGATTTTGTGAGGAAGAGCCAAAGCAGCACTCAGTGTAAGGATCTGTATCACTCTGCTCGCCTCAGCTCTGTGCTTCCATTTTCACACTCAGCCACAGTAGCTTTGCATGATTCACAGTCCAAAGAGAGCACCGACCTGACGGAGCGGTCGTCGCTGCCGGTGACAGCCAGAGGCTTTTTGGGGTGAACGTCGAGCGCCCACAGCTCGCCCTCGCTGTGTCCCTGCATGATGAGCAGCGGCTTGTCCCGGTCCCGCACCATCACCTGCACAGGTACAACAACTCAAGAGCAGGTTTTCACATTTTAAAGCACCACATCACGCACGTTTCAGTGCCGATCTGAGCTGCTAAAACTGCCTGACATTAGAAACTCTTCACAGTTTTGATTAATGAGAACATTTTGTTGCCTGCGTGTCAGCAGGAGGTCTTCACAAAAATAAAACTCTTTGAAACGCGTCGCCGCAGGGAGGGAACAGCGTGAGGTTTCGTCTTCTTCCTCACCTCAAAGATCTCGCTGTCCTGCGTCCCTGCCAGGATCCGGTCGGCTCGCCAGCAGACGCTGCGAATAGACAGACCTGAAGGAGGGAGGAGAGGAAAGGAGAAGGTAAGGTGACACAAAACTGTCAAAACATCAGGAGAAAGACAAAAATAAAACCAGTGGAGAGGAAAAGAAGCAAACAGGAGGATAAAAATGGAAGACGACAGCGCTGCAGAGGAAGCAGGTCCTCGGTCTTGATGAACTCGGTGGTTAAATCCACTAAATAAACGAAGACGAGCTCCGCTGTCGCTGGCTGCTGGAGGCTGGAGAGGTGGCGGTGCAGCCAGGTGAGGGTGGACGGAGCTCCATGAACCTCTGGACTGCTTCGTTTTTTATTTTCACTTTAAAAGCACCGAAAATGATTCGGTTAGTTTTAGGAAAAGAATCCGGTTCGACTGAAACGCACACCTGCACTACAGCAGAGACACGTGGACACTCACATCATTCATCTCAGTTCAGAACACCCCCAGGAGGAGCGCAGGAGGTGTCTGATCAGAGGGAGATCTGGACTTTGTGAATGTAGTTCAACCTGCTGACTCAGCTCGGCTTCAACCTTCGTGTTTTTTTTAAGTTTTGCTGCTAAAACTGCTTTTTTCCACCATCGGAAATGTAATTAGCAGAGCTGCTCAGCAGCTCAGCGCTCGCCAATTAAGAGCATCTGCTGTGGCTGATGGCATCGCTCAGCATGTGATGTTTTCCTGTAATGTTGTTAGAAACTCCGGAGGTTCAGCAGCCAAAACAGGCCGACAGCAGAGGAGTTTGTGAGGCACGTGGGAAATAACTGGGAAAGATTATTTTTTCTTCAGCTTCAGACGCAGGAAGAGCGCGGCGCACCGCGGGAGAGGAGAAGGAAGCAGAAACAAACCGACTTCCTGTCCACGTACAGAGCAGCGAGAGGCGAAGAGGACGGGCTCGTCGTCTCATCGGGCGTGGAACTCCAACATTTTTAGGCGCCGATATATTAGCAGCCTTTCAGACTAATCCACCATGAGATGGCAGGTTTGTATCTGTTGGGTCACGTCGGTCAATGTCAGAACTCGGACGGATTCAAACCGTTGAGCGTTATAAGAAACAAGGAGAACCATGCAAAGCTGTCCTAGAGCAGGATGCTCCCACATTTCCTGTCCACAGATGTCACAGCGACTGGTTTCAGGATGTTTTTGAGGAGATGAACTTTGACGGTTAATCAGAAGCTCCATCGTGTCTGCAGCAGAGATGTGTTAAGGAGGAGAACTCGTTTCAAACTGACAAAACTTTTGCCTCCTTCCTTTCATCTTTTCTTCCTTTTTAACTTCTTCCTCAAAATCTTCAGAGAGGAGATTTTAAAAGGAGGCGGTGGGATTAATGGCTCGCCCTCGAGCTGCTCCTGAAGGAAGAGCGTACGTCTGCACCTCCTGCTGGGCAGCGACATTTCGGAGGAGGGGGAGGCGAGGGGTTCAAACAGCCATCACCTCTGGATTTGAGCTGAATCAGGTCAAATAAAGATGAGAAACCTCCTCAAAGAAAATCAGGTCATTTTAAAACCTTCAGCTGACAAAGAACCGTCGGGATGTAAGGACCGTTCCTCCTCATTGTTTAGAATAGAGATAAACCCGCCCCTCCCTCCCACCTGAGCCCCTCCCTCCCACCTGAGCCCCTCCCTCCCACCTGAGCCCCTCTCCGTACCTTAACTTTGCAGCCTCAAATGAACCTTTTCTGTTAAATCGTGTTAGAAGCTGAGACCTCGTCCCTGTGTGCACCTGTGTGATACAACACTGTCACCTTTGCTGCTGTAATGACCTGCGGTGACCCCGTGACCGTACCTTTGTATCCCTGCTCGGCCTCTCGCAGGTCGATCTTAGTGATGGGTTTGAAGTCGACGTCCCACAGTCGGATGCAGCCGTCTCTGCCGCCCGTGGCGAAGCCCTCCTCGCAGGAATACATGCTGAAGATACCGGCCTGAGAACACACACGCATCCACACAATGAAGCAACGATGGACCCACGTCAGCCAGACGTGCAGACGAGTGTCACGCTGGCCTTCTGCTGCGACGGGAAGCAGAGGTGAGACTCACGCTGTGGGCGGACTGGACCGTTCGGATCAGGTTGAGTCCCTTCCAGACGTAAATGTCTCCGTTAAGCGCCCCGGAGTACGTGATGTCATCTTTAGCCGAGGCCACACACAAGATGGTCTGCAGGTCGCCCGTCTTCCCGAAAATCCCCCGCTTTGGTGTGAGAGCGTTACCGCACAGGGACCAGAACTGCGAACACAAACGGAGGCGGTCAGGAAGGAGACGGGGAGACACCTTCTTACTGTTCGAGGCCAGATCTGCGTCCTAGACGCAGATTAACGATGGATTTAGTTTCAAAAGCACATGTAAAGAGTGAGGGGAGGGGCTAACTGAAAGACCAACGGGCACCAGAAGTGTCAATCACACAGTAGCCCCGCCCTCCCTGTCTGCATAAGAACCAATGATCACCTTGACAACGGCTACATCGCAGTTCCCTCTGCAGAGTTTAAAACTAAACACACCTGAGCTTACTTCTTCACAAACACAGAAGCAAACATGGACCCAGACCTGAAACACGAGTCTGAAGAGAAAAATGGGGCTGAGGACGCTAAAGCCAGTCATGAAGTGGCCACCATCCGGCGAATCTACAGGTTAGAGGCGTTGGAAAAGCTACGTGAAGATGTGACGAGCATCATTGAACATTTCATGGAGGATGGCTTTCTGGAGAGCGATGGAGACACGACAGAAAGTGACGGAGATGCGAGAGAAAGTGACGGAGATGCGAGAGAAAGTGACGGAGACGCGAGAGAAAGTGACGGAGACGCGAGAGAAAGTGACGGAGATGCGAGAGAAAGTGACGGAGATGCGAGAGAAAGTGACGGAGACGCGAGAGAAAGTGACGGAGATGCGAGAGAAAGTGACGGAGACGCGAGAGAAAGTGACGGAGATGCGAGAGAAAGTGACGGAGATGCGAGAGAAAGTGACGGAGATGCGAGAGAAAGTGACGGAGACGCGAGAGAAAGTGACGGAGATGCGAGAGAAAGTGACGGAGACGCGAGAGAAAGTGACGGAGACGCGAGAGAAAGTGACGGAGATGCGAGAGAAAGTGACGGAGATGCGAGAGAAAGCGAGTTTAGTGAGAGCGAGCCTGAAATGCTGAGAAACGGGGCTGAGGACGCTAAAGCCAGTCATGAAGTGGCCACCATTCATGGAATCTACAGGCCAGAGGCGTTGGAAAAGCTACGTGAAGATGTGAGAGCATCATTGAACATTTCATGGAGGATGGCTTTCCGGTTTTAGACCGCTTCATGGAAGAGTTTCTGGAGAGCGATGGAGACACGACAGAAAGTGACGGAGATGCGAGAGAAAGTGACGGAGATGCGAGAGAAAGTGACGGAGACTGCGAGAGAAAGTGACGGAGATGCGAGAGAAAGTGACGGAGACGCGAGAGAAAGTGACGGAGATGCGAGAGAAAGTGACGGAGAGCGAGAGAAAGTGACGGAGACGCGAGAGAAAGTGACGGAGACGGAGAGAAAGTGACGGAAATGCGAGAGAAAGGTCGCAGGACAGGACAGAGTGCCGAGACGACTGGAGAGGTTACCCCATACCTGAGGAGAACACTGAGAGCACTGAGAAGGAGGCTCCAGCAGGCTTGGGGAAGAGTGATCTCCACCAACTGTTTGTGTTAAAATCACACAAATAAAAAAGAAAAAACAATCTAAATTGTCCTGGATTTGTCTTGTATTTAAATCCACAGCAGTGAACCATGTGAAGGTGCTTTTTGATATCTGGACTGGACTCTGATTGGATGAGAGAAGCTGAGCTGGGAGTTGTCTCCAGCTTTTATATCTGCTTCCTTCTCGGCTCGTTAGAGAGTCAGAGATATTTAATGACGGGCGTTCAGAGGAACTATTTTATTACCTCGAGTGAAACTAAGCGGCTACATGAAGGTGGAGAAGGTCAATGTGCTGACCAGTCATATTTCTGGGTAGGAGGAATACGTTACATTTTACTTCCACATTTCTGGAGACGAGCACAAAACGACGATTTCTGCGTTACCTTGATGTGCTTCACGCCGCAGCTCACCAGGCGGCTTTGCTGAAACGGATCCCAGCAGATGTCAAAGATCTGGAGAACAGAAGAATCGTCCGTTATCGGGTTTATGTGAAAACGCGTGCATGCACAGTGGAAGTACGATGAGAAGGAAACACTTTCAAACTCTGTAAAAGATTTTTTATTGAGATCTGATTGGTGTGTGGTGCTTCACGCTGATTTTCTGTCCCGCTCAGACGGCACCGCCCAGAGGCTTTGCCAGACGGCGGCAAGCGGCGAGGCTTAACTGCAGAGGAAGCTGATTGGTGCACGCTCTCACCCTGTCCGAGTGTCCCGTGGCCGTGGCCAGGATCTTCCCTCTCTTCCACTCCCAGATACACACCGTGTTCTTGGCGTCCAGGCCGACCGAGGCCAGCCGCTGCGGAGGAGAGACGGGGACGGTTACGCATCCAAAATGTCTACAAACAATTTAAAAAAGAGGCTGAACGTGCAGAAATCTGACAGCTCATCTGCTTCATACGTGCAAAAGCTTAATCCAAGCTGACAGAGGGCGGGGCTCCCTGCTCGATTAGCCTGACGCTCATGTGACGTGTTTGTAAGTGTAAATATAGCAACTCTGCAACATTTCAGATGAACTCAAGTTTATTTCTAACGACCAAACCTTTAAAGCGTTTTCAAAGGTTTGCTTGGAAAGGCTGAGGTCAAACTGCAGGAATGTCTTAAAGACATAAAGACCTGGATGGCCGCTAACTTTCTGCTTCTTAATTCAGATCAAACTGAGGTTA
>NW_024584767.1:0-12845 GCF_018398535.1 Haplochromis burtoni
TGAGAATTGAAGACAGAGTGTCATAGCTTCTCTCTGAGAGGTTGCAAATATTCAATCTGAAAAAACAAAACAAAACACAAACATCAAAACAAATATTGGTGTCAAACTATAATCAAGTTATAGTGAAGACCTACTACTAATAGCAATATTCAATTTTGATCTATTTTTTATGTTTCTTTTTAAGAATCGTTATTATTGTGTGTTAATGTTAGAAAAAAAAAGACTGTTTACTTTATTATGGACATGCATTTAAGAAACAACAACAATTAGATACAAATGAACTTTATTAGCCAAATCCTTTAATTAGTTGATTTTCTAAATGAATGAAAAGAAATTAAGACAAGATCTGACCTGAGCGTTTCCAGTCTACAATGTGGACTCTCCAATGCAGTAGAAAAAATCTTAAATCCTGAATCCTCCAGGCTGTTAATACTCAGGTCCAGCTCTCTCAGACTGGAGTACTGGGATCTCAGAACTGAGGACACGCCTTCACATCCTGTCTCTGAGAGGTTAGGAACACTAAGCCTGAAACAACAAATGCAGTTTGTAATGAAATGAAATCTCTTTATACCTTTATGCACTGAACATATACAAGAAAAATACATATTTATGTACGCAATACAATTCATAGTTAACACAATAATCAAATCAAATCTTGTATATTTGCTTCCCCAGATGACAACTTTAGCGCATTTGGTATTTGTTCAATAAAACCACAATTGCATTTTATATATTTAAATGGAAACCAGTTTGGGGCTGAGAGATTTGGTCAAATATACTTTATCTGAGGCAATGTTTGAACATATATCTCTCAAAAACTAATGACATAAAAGCATGTATTTAGTGAAATTAATTTTTGCTATGATCTAAAGAATCTGATTCTGTTCGTGTGGGCGTAAGGTTTTCAGTGAGAGGAACATTCTGTGGTCTCTTCTTAGATCCATTAGCACTGAGCATGGCTGTTATAGATTGCAGCTTTCTCCCATATAATCTTTTAATACTGCTCTGTCTCTGGCCATGGTGCGGCTGTTCTCATATTGTTCCCCTGCCACTGAGAGTGCACCTTGGATGGTTCTTGTATGGCCTCTCTTGCATACTTCTTCAAGTGGTACAGGCTGTGAGTGTTTGTCTGGCAGTTCCCCAAGGCCTCTGTACTTCTTAGACACCTTATTAGTTGCACCTTTCTGCAACTCTAATAGTTTGCTAACTTGCCTCTGTTCGACACAAATTCATATACTGAGCAGCAGATATACCACTGACTAGATGTTCTTTGTTGTGGCAAATGTATCATATACAAATACCGCCATGGGACCTTGAGCCACATTGCTATAAATACCCTACACTCATTAGGTGGTACTCAATTGAAATGGAAAACAACCAAAAATGTGTTGAGTCAAATTGCTTCAAGTCAAACGTTGTAGATACTAGTGGGAAAGGGATATTATTATAGCAAAAATGTCTTGATGCACGTTCAGTTATCCAAGGAAAGTAAATCTCCAAAAGTTGATTCTGTTCATCTGGACGTAGCGTTTTGTGGGAGAAACGTTTCATCATTCATCCAAGTGACTTCTTCAGTCTCAGCTGACTGCAGGTTTCCCCAATCTTATAAACAGTACATTTGCATAATGACTGAAACCAGCACCAGTGAAGGAACAATGGGCTGAGAGGTCAGTTCCTTGATCCTTAATATGCAATTTGTCATAACCATTGATCAAGGCAAGGCAAGTTTATTTGTATAGCACAATTCAACAACAAGGTGATTCAAAGTGCTTTACAGAGACATTAGAAACAAGAACAAATAAAAAGCATGATTTAAAATTGATTAAAACAAGCAAACAAACAAACTAACTAATTAACAAACAAACAAACAACAGTATATAAAATCAAAACAGATAAAATCAGAACAGTAGATAAAATCAGTAGTTAAATGTAAGTTTTGAAATTTAAGCTTAAAAGTGTGGATTTGGTGCTTTATTCAAATGCAGCTGAGAACAGGTGAGTCTTCAACCTGGATTTAAATAAACTGAGTGTTTCAGCTGATCTGAGGCTTTCTGGGAGTTTGTTCCAGATATAAGGAGCATAAAAGCTGAATGCAGCTTCTCCGTGTCTGGTTCTGACTCTGGGAACTGATAAAAGACCGGATCCAGATGACCTGAGGGATCTGGAAGGTTCATACTGGGTCAGGAGGTCACTGATGTATTTTGGTCCTAAACCATTCAGAGCTTTATAGGCCAGCATCAGAACTTTAAAGTCTATCCTCTGACGGACAGGCAGCCAGTGTAAAGACCTCAGAGCTGGACTGATGTGGTCCACTTTTTTGGTCTTAGTGAGGACTCGAGCAGCAGAGTTCTGAATGAGCTGTAGTTGTCTGACTGATTTTTTAGGTAGACCTGTAAAGATGCTGTTACAGTAATCAAGCCTACTAAAGATGAATGCATGGACTAGTTTTTCCAGGTCCTGTTGAGACATCAGATCTTTTATCCTTGATATATTCTTGAGGTGATAGTAAGCTGACTTTGTTATTGTCTTAATGTGTTTTTCTAAGTTTAGGTCTGCATCCATCACTACACCCAAATTTCTCGCCTGGTTTGTGGTTTTTAGATGTATAGATTGAAGTTCTCTGGTGACCTGTAATCGTTTTTCTTTGGCGCCAAAGACTATTACCTCAGTTTTGTTTTTGTTTAGCTGGAGAAAATTGTGGCACAACCAGTCATTAATTTCCTCAATGCATTTACCAAGAGCCTGTACAGGGCCTCGGTCTCCTGGTGACATTGTGATATATATTTGTGTGTCATCTGCATAGCTGTGATAGTTTATTTTGTTGTTGTTTATAATCTGTGCCAGTGGGAGCATGTAGATGTTAAACAGAAGGGGTCCCAAGATGGAACCTTGGGGAACTCCACATGTGATACTTGTCTGCTCAGATGTGAAGTTACCTATTGATACAAAGTATTTCCTGTTTTCTAAGTATGTTTTGAACCAGTTTAGTACAGTTCCTGAAAGACCTGCCCAGTTCTCCAGTCGTTTGAGTAATATGTTGTGGTCAACTGTATCAAATGCTGCACTGAGATCCAGTAAAACTAAGACTGACATTTTTCCACTGTCTGTATTCAGACATATGTCATTAAACACTTTGGTCAGAGCGGTTTCAGTGCTGTGGTTCTGTCTAAAACCTGACTGGAAGGCATCGTAGCAATTATTCTGTTTTAAGAAGTAACTGAGCTGTTGAGAAACTGCTTTTTCAATGATCTTACTTAAAAACGGGAGATTTGAGATCGGCCTGTAGTTGTTCATTTGTGTCTTGTCAAGATTGTCCTTTTTCAGTATAGGTTTGATTACAGCAGTTTTTAGTGATTCTGGAAACACACCTGATAATAAAGAAAAGTTGACGATCTGTAACAGGTCTGACTCTAAAGTCTTTGAGACCTTTTTGAAAAAACTTGTTGGCAGGACATCTAAACAGCAGGAGGAGGAGTTCAGTTGACCTAAGATGTCCTCCAGGTCTTTGCTGTTAATAGGTTGAAACTGTTTCATGGTGTTTAAACAGTTTTTTGGTGGACACAGTACATATCCTGGATCTGCTGTTGATGTACCAATTGCTTGTCTAATTTTTTGGATTTTTTCAGTGAAGAATTTGGCAAAGTCATTGCAGGCCATGGTTGAATGAAGTTCAGCTGCCACTGACACAGGAGGGTTTGTTAGCCTGTCAACTGTAGAAAATAAGACCCGAGCATTATGGCTGTTTTTAGTGATGATGTCAGAGAAGTAGGACCTCCTTGCACTCCTCAGTTGTAAATTATAATTGTGAAGTTTCTCTTTATAGATGTCATAATGAACCTGGAGGTTTGTTTTTCTCCATCTGCGCTCAGCTTTCCTACACTCTCTTTTTTCATTTTTCACCAGTGTGGAGTTTCTCCATGGAGACTTTTTCCTTCCAGAGATAACCTTCACCTTAATGGGAGCAATAGTGTCCATTACATTTAACATGTTAGCATTGAAGCTATTGACGAGCTCATTGACTGACCCTCTGGACAGGTCAGGTGTTAATGGGAAGACCTGGTTAAAGATTGCACTACTGTGTTCAGTTATACACCGTTTTGTGATCACTGTTGTTGATATATTTGTGTGGGCTGAGATTTTACTTTCAAAGAAAACACAGTAATGATCAGACAGGCCCACATCAGACACAGTAACCTTTGAAATGCTCAGGCCTTTGGAGATCAGTAGGTCAAGAGTGTGTCCTCTATTATGTGTGGCCTCTGTTACATGCTGAGTCAGCCCAAAGTTGCCCAGAGTGTTACTCAGGTCTTTAGTCCCTTTGTCCTGAGGGTTGTCCACATGAATGTTAAAATCCCCAGCAATAATTACACAGTCAAAATCAACACAGATCACAGACAGCAGTTCACTGAGGTCATTAAAAAAGTCTGTGCAGTATTTGGGAGGCCTGTAAACATTAAGAAACACAACTTTGGATGGGGCCTTCAGCTGTAAAGCCACATATTCAAAAGACTGAAAACTTCCAGGAGATAGCTGCTTACATTGAAATGATTCATTAAATAAGACAGCAACCCCTCCTCCTCTCCTGCTCACCCTGGCCTCACTGATAAAACTGTAGTTAGGAGGGGTCGTCTCGATGAGAACAGCTCCACTGTTACTTTGGTCCAACCAAGTTTCAGTTAAAAACATAAAATCAAGGCTGTGCTCAGTGATTAAATCATTAATTAAAAATGTTTTCCCAGCTAAAGATCTAATGTTTAATAAAGCCAACTTAAGTGTTTTAGAGGTATTACTTGTCCCCTCGTGTTTGGGAGCAGTCTGTGGCACACAAGGTATGTTTACTATGTTTAAAGATCTTTTAGAGTGCAGCTCTCTGTGTTTTGACCAGGCCACATGTCTCCTGTCACCTAAAAGTACAGAAATTTTAAAACCTTCTAGTAAACAGGGTCCCAGCTTCTCCTGGGAAAAGTCATCACTGCCATAATCCTCACAGCCCGGACCCTCCACACATCACACATCAGACTGCGGAGACAGGGCATGAAGAGGAACTAAGGGGGGCGAGGCTGGGCAATGTGACTTCGATTGCTCTGTTGAGGGTGGGGCTCGATGGCGAACCTTTGGCCGCTCTGGTGGGGGGTTTATGGGGGACAAAAAGGGATTGGGCCGGGGGGTAGATCTGAGCCCAGCATTGACCCGCTCCATCATCTCCTCAGTGAATTTCAGGTGTGGGGAGGAGGGAGAAAGGGAGGGGGAGGAGGGTGATGGCCTGTCAGGGGTTTGGGGGACTGGGGAAGGTCGTGGTCCCTTGTCCTGGTCGTTGGTGTTGTTGAGAGAGTTGGAGGCAAATAGGGACCCCTCTTCTTGCCTTAGATGTCTCTCCTTTCTGAGGCTCTTCCCGGGTGGGGGCAAATGGAGCTCCTCCTCAAGGTTTCTGCTGGGCTTTGTCTGTTCTTGGAGTACTGTTTGTTCCTCTTTATGAGATAACTCCTCGTTTATCTCAGCCTTGGCACCAAGCACGGATGGATGACGTATGGAATAAAACAAGTTGGAGGTGAACAGTTTCACCCCTGACTTGTTAAAATTAAATCCATTTGCTTTGAACAGATGCCTGCGTTCCCAAAAAATATTAAAGTTGTCGATAAAATGC
Source organism: Haplochromis burtoni (assembly GCF_018398535.1). Lineage (NCBI taxonomy): Eukaryota > Metazoa > Chordata > Actinopteri > Cichliformes > Cichlidae > Haplochromis > Haplochromis burtoni. The sequence goes on from NW_024584767.1 coordinate 5,645, forward strand.
ACTGAGTGGTCAGCACATGCTGATATAAGCCATTTATTCAGTGTAAACAACCTGCTGAATCTCTCGTCTCCTCCTCTGACCGGCGGTACAGGTCCACTGATGAATACAGCTGCATTCAGAGAGTTTACAGTATTTAATAATCCAGTAAAGTCCCGTTTCAGAACCTCCGACTGTTGTTTGGACACATCGTTTGACCCTGTATGCAGAACAATGTTTGTCACAGTTGGATATTCATCTGCAATTTGAAGAATTCTCTCCTTCAGGTTGTTGACCATATCGTTAGGAAAGCAGAGGACTTTAGTGTTCTTACCGCACATCCTTTGTACATCCTTTACGGCAGAGTCACCCACAATCAGAGTTTCAGGCCTAGCCTTTAGCTTTCCCTGTGGCCTTTCACTTTTCAACAGATTTTCAGACCTTATTTCGCTGCTTTTAGATGGATGGTTGTCCGATATAGATCCAGGGTCCTTTGATAGTGGAGCAAATCTGTTCTGCAGTTTCACATTCAGTTGTTTTGGAGGTTTGTTGTTAACCTTCCTATTCACGGTTGTCCAGTCCTGTTTCCTCCCGTATACAGGGGTAGAAGAGCTTCTCTGTCTCGTAGGAAGTGAAGGCCAGTCGGTTTCAGAGATTTCAGCTCGCTGTGCCCTGCCTGTGATACGTCCTCCCCCTTCCAGGAGACATGATTTATGTCTTGGTTTTGCACCAAGACAGTCTAAGGGGGGATTATCACTTGAGGATTTATAATAATGCACAGAGTCTACTTTCTTGGTCATGTTATCTGTGCTCCTTAGCTGTGTACTAGCTTGCTCATCGCCATTGTTTTGAATCAAAGGCAAGGTTGTTTCATTTCCACACAGTCCATTTACCTCCACGTTTACTTCTAAGCGATGAATTTTTGTCTCCAGTACTGCAATCTTCTGCAGGAGGCTGTGGTAGTCATCTGTGGAGAGGGAAGGCATCTTGTTGCTAGTTAGCCTAGCGGTTAGCACCTTTCCAGGCTATTGAGGCTGCTCGGTGCCCAGACGCTGTAATCAGGCTTCAGCTGTGTCTAGGCCACAGACACACGGAGCGCTGAGGACAAGGTAACCATAAAATGTTGCTGTTTCTGTTAAGAACACTCTAGTCCTAATGATCTACAAGTGTCCAGAAGTTATCGCAGGTAAGCTCACACGGAAAAAAGGGAAAAAATCAGCATAAAAATCAATAAAAATCAATATAAGAAGCAAAGCATTCAAGAGCAAAGAGATGAAGCGTCCACACTCTTTGATCAGTGGATCAACAACCACTGATCAAAGACCACTGATCACTGATTATGACCATTGATCAATGGCCATGAGTACCATTCACAGAGAGTTAGAGAATGGCTGCAATCACAGCATTGTAAGATGGTGAAGATGTACCCTTAGGTCCCCTCCTTGATTCAGAGATGTTCTTTCCCTTTTCATGTAAATGCCTCCTTGACTCCCCGCTCAAACCAGCGTTCCTCTGTCCAGATGTGTGGATGGTGAGAGTCAGAGTCATTGATTTAATTAGGGTTAGGTGTAATTTTTTTTGGTTACTTTTACATTTTCCTGTTTTTCTTTAACTGGTTTATATATTTTAGTTAATCAGTTTATCTGTTTGCAACCAGGTTTAAACTGTCTTTTATTAAAAGGTGGTAAAATATCAAAGTTGAAATCCATGTAAAAATGTAAAATTATAATGGTTAAAATATTTTGAAATTCCTTTTGCTGTTTTAAACTTATGGAACAATTTGTTTCATATGTTTAAAAGACCATCTATTGATCATTTTTACAAATATGCTGTTTTAATGTTTAAAGACTTAAAGTCTTTAAAAGACTTAAAGTCTTTAAACAATAACGACTTAAAGTCTTTAAACAATAAAACAGCACCTTTGTGTGCACCTTTCAGCAGCACATTTTAGCAGCATGGTGGTGCTGTGATTAACACTGTTGCTTCACAACAACAAAGTCCTTAGTTCATTTCCACCACCACCTCAGAAATGGTGGAATCCCTGGGTGCAAAGACCCTGGTTGGTTTCCATGTTCTCCCCATGTTTGAATGGGTTCTCTCCCAGTACTTCGGCTTCCTTCCAGAGTCCAAAGATATGCCGTTAGTGGGAATAGGCCCATTAATATTTCTAAATCGCCCAAAGGTGAGAATGTAAGTGTGTATGTGACAGACTGTCGACTTGTCCAGATGTACCCTGCCTTTTGTCTTCTGCCTTTTGGTAGCTGGGATAGGCTCCAGGTTATTGTGCTTGGTTCTAGGAATTTAAGAACCAAGCACAATAACCTCAGTTTTATCTACATTTAGAAGCAACGAGTTAAAGGTCAGAATAAAAATTTTAAATGTGCAGATATACTTACAGAGCTTTGTTGGAGGCTTTGACACTGGCAGCAGCCTCAGAAGAGCCTCCTCTGAAGCAGAGTATTTCTTCAGGTCAAACACATCCAGATCTTCTTCTGATGACAGTAAGATGAAGACCAGAGCTGACCACTGAGCAGGAGACAGTTTATCTGTGGAGAGACGTCCTGATCTCAGGGACTGTTGGATCTCCTCCACTAGAGAACGATCATTCAGTTCATTCAGACAGTGGAACAGATTGATGCTTTTCTCTGCAGACAGATTCTCACTGAGCTTCTCCTTGATGTACTGGACTGTTTCCTGATTGGTCTGTGAGCTACTTCCTGTCTGTGTCAGCAGACCTCGTAGGAGAGTCTGATTGGTCTGCAGTGAAAGACCCAGGAGGAAGCGGAGGAACAAGTCCAGGTGTCCATTTGGACTCTGTAAGGCCTTGTTCACAGCACTCTGGTAGAAGTGTTTCTCTGCAGATTCTCTTGTTTCAGACTTCTTGGAGGTTGTTTGTTGTTCTTCCAGCAGATTGAGTCCAGAGTTGATGAAGGTCAGATGGACATGAAGAGCAGCCAGAAACTCCTGAACACTCAGATGGATGAAGCAGAACACCTTGTCCTGGTACAGTCCTCTCTCCTCTTTAAAGATCTGTGTGAACACTCCTGAGTACACTGAGGCTGCTCTGATATCGATGCCACACTCTGTCAGGTCTGATTCATAGAAGATCAGGTTTCCTTTCTGCAGCTGATCAAAAGCCAGTTTTCCCAGAGACTCCATCATCTTCCTGCTCTCTGGACTCCAGTGTGGATCTGTCTCAGCTCCTCCATCATACTTGACCTTCTTCACTTTGGCCTGAACCACCAGGAAGTGGATGTACATCTCAGTCAGGGTCTTGGGCAGCTGTCCTCCCTCTCTGGTTTCCAGCACATCCTCCAGAACTGTAGCAGTGATCCAGCAGAAGACTGGGATGTGGCACATGATGTGGAGGCTTCGTGATGTCTTGATGTGGGAGATGATCCTGCTGGCCTGCTCCTCATCTCTGAATCTCTTCCTGAAGTACTCCTCCTTCTGTGGGTCAGTGAACCCTCTGACCTCTGTCACCATGCCAACACAGTCAGGAGGGATCTGATTGGCTGCTGCAGGTCGTGTGGTTATCCAGAGGCGAGCAGAGGGAAGCAGTTTCCCCCTGATGAGGTTTATCAGCAGCACATCCACTGAGGTGGACTTTCTAGGGTCAGTTAGGATTGTAGTTTTGTGGAAGTCCAGAGGAAGTCGACACTCATCCAGACCATCAAAGATGAACACAACCTGGAAGTCTTCAAAGCTGCAGATTCCTGCTTCTTTGGTTTCAGTAAAGAAGTGATGAACAAGTCCCACCAAGCTGAACTTTTCCTCTTTCAGCACATTCAGCTCTCTGAAAGTGAATGGAAATATGAACTGGATGTCCTGGTTGGCTTTGTCTTCAGCCCAGTCCAGGCTGTATTTCTGTGTTAAGACTGTTTTCCCAATGCCAGCCACTCCCTTTGTCAGCACTGTTCTGATTGGTTCATCTCTTCCAGGTGAGGCTTTAAAGATGTCTTCTTGTCTGATTGTTGTTTCTGGTCTGTCTGGTTTCCTGGATGCTGTTTCAATCTGTCTGACCTCATGTTCATCATTGACCTCTGCAGTCCCTCCCTCTGTGATGTAGAGCTCTGTGTAGATCTGATTCAGGAGGGTTGGGTTTCCTGCTTTAGCGATGCCCTCAAACACACACTGGAACTTCTTCTTCAGCTTAGACTTAAGTTTACGATGACAAACAGCAGCTGGAAGTTCTGAAAAGAAAAAATGTAGAATATCTTGGAAAGTGGAAACAAACACTCAATTCCAAAAGAATGAATCTTTAAAACACGTTGCTCCATCTCATAAGACATCAGTAAATGTTCATTTATCCAGCAGCTTAAATCTTTAGATAAATCCTCTTACTGCTCTGCAGACGGTCAGCCAGCTCCTCCTGCTTCATTCTCCTCAGGAAGTCCACTGTGATCTTCACAAATGCCTCTCTGCTGCTGCTCCTCTGACTCTCTAAGCATTCTGGGTAATCTGGACTCAGAACCTTCTGGATCTTCTTCAGCTCGTTCTTCACAAAAGTGATGATGTTGTCCTCCAGCAGCTGGAACAGAATATTTATGAATGAGCCAATCAGACTGAAATCATGGAGCCAAACATCAGATCCATGTTGGACACACTGACGATCCACTGGTCTACAAAGAGCAGCATGGAGATGACTGTGAACAGAACAGATGTAACAGTAGTTGTTGTACATGTACAGACCATAAATATGGAGTCCAGCTGTGTTTGATGCTGCTGGGCAGACTGACCACTGGGAACCTCTGAGCTCTGCTGGTCCACTCTGTGGAGGAACCATGAAGGATTAGATCAACACAGGATAAAGATCCAGGAGTTTCTGCTCAAATAACTTCATCTGAATCAAGTCTGTCAAGTTTTAAACTCTCAGATTGTGAACATATCAGTAATTTTCAGTCTGTTTTCATGGACGTCCTTTCAGTGGTGATGTCAGGGATGATTTTGAAGAAGCTCATCAAACTGAACCATCAGCAGATCACTGCTCCAAAACCAGAACATGATCCGAGTCTCCCTCCACCACCAGAACACCAGCTTTACTAACGTGGTAGATCAGTGTTCCAAGATGGCGGCGCGTGAACAACGCGAGGCTCAGTGTCTCTCCAGAATCTGCTATTTAGCGGTTTTTTATCTACTTTTAACCGGATTATTCGTCCAGAATTGCTGTGCGTTGCTGACCTACAGCAGACAAGAGCTTCTGGACATCTGGACTCACAACTCCAACAGTTTATATCCAACAAATAACTTCATCTGAATCTGTCACGGTTTGCCGAGGCAAGCCGTGTGAATAATAATGGATCCAAACTGCAGGCTGCTGAAGTGGAGGGTGAGTTTATTTGCAACCAAAAGGTACAACAGACAGGGTGGCGAGGAACAGAACGGTGAAAACTCTAAACTGGGAAAACTAAATAAAACACTAACCGGAATACGAACGTGATTTGCAGGGAGAATGACCAGAGAAACAACACAGAAGGGTGGAAGGGAAATAACACAGACGAACCAGCAATTACTATGACAGAAGACACAACTTAAATACACTCAGAGAACACAGGGAGATTACATACAGGTGGGAACACAGCTGGGAGTGATTAACATGACGAGACTAGGGAGGCAAACTGAAAACACTCACATAAGACACAGACCTTCACAATAAAACAGGAACTTACACAAGAAAAGACACAAACTAAGAAACGCGGACTAGATACAGGAACACACGGGCAGAACAGAGTAAACACTAACCAGAGAATTAACAGAACCACAATCACGAAGAGAAAACACAAAACGCTGGGTCAAAAGGACCCAGGATCATGACAGCAAGTCTGTCAAGTTTTAAACTCTCAGATTGTGAACATATCAGTAATTTTCAGTCTGTTTTCATGGACGTCCTTTCAGTGGTGATGTCAGGGATGATTTTGAAGAAGCTCATCAAACTGAACCATCAGCAGATCACTGCTCCAAAACCAGAACATGATCCGAGTCTCCCTCCACCACCAGAACACCAGCTTTACTAACGTGGTAGATCAGTGTAGTACAGATCAATAACTGATGAGTCATTTGATCAAAATCACTGAGTGCTTCACGTCTGACCCTCTGATGCTTCTGTAGACATTTTGCATATTTAATGAATGTCTGACAGTTTTACATTCATTCTATGAACACAGTGGAAATGTTGTGTTATAGTCTCCATGTTGTTTCCAGCATCATAAATTCTTAAGTTCAGAAAATTAGATTCTTTCTTCACAGCTGAAAAACAACAACATTTATTCTCTATTGAAATCTGCATCGTCCACTCCAAAGGTCACAATCTGAAGGTAACATCTGGTTTTGTTCCCTGTGGTTAACTCTGAGCATCAGTATGGTGGGATTTATCCACTACATCCACACCACTGTGGTTCAGTGTTGTCCTGATGGAGTAACAGCAGCCAGTATGATCCAGGCTTTAGCTGCTGGGTCTCTGTGTGACCTCTCAGACTGTTTAACAGATCAGACACAAAGAGAATCAGAGCAGCTCTGTTCTTTAAAGACAAACATGAACCCACTCAGGTCACACTTTCCCCACAGATATGAGCATCACTGTCCTCAAACAGCAAATGACCAAGTCGAACATTTGGATCTTTTCTCTTTCATTGTTTTCTTTTTAATGAATCTTTGTAACAATCTGAGGATGTTTCAGGTCATATTTATCCAGGAAACACAAACATGTAAAGGAGTCATCACAGCTCTCTGACCTCGTTGCTCCAGGTTCACCACTGAAGTTGGATCATCTTTGGACCGGTCACTCCTCACAGACGGACAGCTGGACCCTGCAGACTCTGCTCTGTCCTCCTCTTCCTCCATCATCATCTTCAGTCAGTCTGAGAGGTAAACCACAAACACTCAGTGAGTTCACATTAACAGGAGGAACTGAGTTACAGTCGCTGACCTCTGACCTGTCATGTGACCATGAAACCAGGTCAATATGTCTGTAGGTTCAGTCATCCAGGTCATGTGATCTAAGGAGCTTGGAGAGAAAAGAGACGTCTTTAAGTTTCTGGAAGACGTTTCATCAGAGAAGCTTCTTCAGCTCTAAAACCAAACGGTGGAGAGTCCCAGATATTTAAACCTGAGAGGGAAAGAAAGCATGTCGCTGACCCACCACTGATGTTATTTCAAGGAGGAAACTGAGAGCCTTTGCACCAGGAGCACAACATCAGCTCCAGCAATGATCCACTGATGTGTTTTT
>NW_024584768.1:0-12845 GCF_018398535.1 Haplochromis burtoni
GGATGCATTTGTCGCTGCATTTGGAGGAGTCTTTGAATTTGGACAGTCTTCATTGCGTCGCTGTGATGTTTGCCTTCAAACGCGGCCTTCAAAGCATGCTGCCCCTGAATTTGGACACAGTCAGAATCAGAAGAAAGCGCGTTGCTAGGACTAATTGGAGGCAAATTTAATTTCAAAAGACTATCTCCCAGCCCATTGTTCCTTCAGTCACTTTCAGTCATTATGCAAATGTACTGTTTATAAGATTGGTGAAACCTGCAGTTAGCTGAGACTGAAGAAGTAGAAACGTTTCTCCCACTGAAAATGCTACATCCAGATGAACAGAATAAACTTTTGGGGATAGGGTGAGAAGTTCAGCCATCAGGGAGGGGCTCAGTGTAGAGCCGCTGCTCCTCTGGATCAAAAGGAACCAGTTGAGGTGGTTTGGGCATCTGCCTCCTGGGCGCGTCCTGGGTGACATGTTCCGGGCATGTCCCACCGGGAGGAGGAACCCGGGGCAGACCCAGGTCACACGGGAAAGATTATGTCTCTCGACTGGCCTGGGAACGCCTTGGTGTTCCACCGTACAAGCTGAAGGAGTTGCCTGGAGAGAGGGAGGTTTGGGCTTCCCTGCGGCTGCTGCCCCCGCAACCCGACCCCAGATAAGTGGAGGATGGATGGATGGGATGGACCAGCAACATACAAGATATTTGTCACAATTTTTTTATAAATAAAAAACAAAAAAAAGCTGATATATATGTAAATATAACATTTTGCAGAGGATGTCACAATTTATTAATAAAAACACAGTAAATAGTGGTGACAAAAATTGGACTTGAAATCATACATTTAATTTATCTCTGTCTGTAGTCAAAAGTTACAGGAAAACCTTCAACTGCCCGATTTGTTATTGAAAAAGACAAAATTTAAAAAAAAAGAATAGACAAGAATAGGAGGTTTGTGGGTAAGCACAGGGATTTGAACACAATCAATGACAGGCCGCTCTGGTCTTTCGGGAGCTTTCATTTGATCGTGATTTCCACTCATGACTTCACATATAATATCCAAGCACAGCACACACACAAACCACTCCAGCTGTACAGATACCAAACACAATATGTAGATTACTTGTGGTCGGAACAACATATATGTTCTGAGATGAATAAATTATTTCCAAATTGATGATGCAAATATTTGAAAACTAAAATAAAGTGTCTTGTAGTGCTATAGTATTATAATATTCTATTTTATTTTAGTTTTATTTGGAGGAGGATGGTCTCCTCTGTAGGTGCTGAAGTCAGCTGTGCACTAGATGGCACCTCTGGACAACCAGAGGCCTCCATGTGTCATTTGAATCATATGAAACAAGCGTCAACACAAAAGGAGTTTATTTTATGACAAAGAGACGAGAGCAGAGCAAGGGAAGAATCTGACCTAAAAGGTAAACCCAGCATTGAATACACCTGTAAACATATCTGTCAACTGTTTATTTCTTGAAAATCATCTTGAGGATGTTTCTCATTTTTTCTTTTTTCTGCTTTCTGCAGAATAACTATTGGGTTTAGGTGTGCAATTCTCACCTGCAGCAAACTCCAGAAGTCAGTCTTGACTTTTTTATGAAGCATTGGTGGGCTGTAGTTTTGTTTTGTTTTTTTCATGCAGCAGAGTAGAAAACACAAATGTGCAATCTTGTGAAAGCAATTTGTGTGCACACAGCATGTGGATAAAGGAGTGTGAAGTTTGAAACAATTAAATGCTGCGTGTTGTTTCTCAGTAGTGCACAGATTAACCAGATTTAAGTAGCTTCCAGTGAGGAATATGCATTGTTTAGTTAACTACTTAATTAGTTAGTTAGTTAGTTAGTTAGTTAGTTAGTTAGTTAGTTAAACATGTTGTACCCAAGTGTTAAAAGTCAAGAAAAGATTCAGTGTATGTGCACAGTATGTATGTATGTTAGAAATGGAGAAGAAAGTGAACTTTTAAATCGCTTGAATTAAATTCCTGCAGGACATGTTCTGTTTCTAGCTTAAATTAACTCTCCGCCATTCCTAAAATTACTTTTACTGAAATATCAGCTTGTTCCGCATGATAATTTTGACTTCTTTTCTTGAACATTTTCACACAGCCAACCTTACATAATCTATCATGTCTTCACATTGGGAAGCAAAATCTGAGTTTGCAGCACCATATATGTCTTGAAAGACGTTCCAAAAGAACTTGGAGGCATTTCAAATTTTGACAGTTTGCAGCACATGTAACTGTGATTTTCAAAGCTGGCAAAGTTCTTGTACTGCAATTAATTTTAAGTGGTGTCTAAATTCTGGGTAGTCTCAAGGATAGGAGACAAACTATACTGTAAGTAATTTTAAGTATTGCATAATGTCTTGTTAATTTTGTGGAAAATCCCTCCATCTTACAGTTGTTGTTTCAACTTGTAAATGCGTTATCATTTTAGAGATGTGGGCTGTATAATGGAGCAGAGTAACATTGCTGGTTTCTTACAGGAAAGGAGACCCTCCTTTGTGAACAGTGATTGTAAAAAACAAACAAATTAAATTAGACTTGGCTCCATCATTATAAGGTCATAAGCCTGCAAATTTTGTTGGTATTAAGTTTTTCTTAAACTTTGGTAAGGGAAAACAGTCCTCAATCTCATGCACATCAGTGTAGTGAGTATTAATTACAGATGTTTAAAAAAATGATGTAAAAGGTCAAATTATGCATTTCATAATATGACCAACACCCTGGAAAATACAACATATTTTCAGAGTAAGATAGGAAAATATTGTTTGTTTTTCTGCAAAATTACCATGAAATTAGAGAATACTTCAAATTACTTATGCACGACTTAAGTTACTTAATTTATTATCCTTGTTCATGTAAAAACATAAACCCTTTATTCTGGTCTGCCTACGTTTAAGTATTTAAGTGCAATTACATTATAATTTTAAATGTAACACTTGAAATTCATTTAATTACAGGAATTCCCCCCTTAGTTGTGAGCTGTATTATAAAGTGCTTCTTAAAACCTCCATTATCAACCTTGTTTATTAACACAGGCTTTCTGCTTCAGTCAACACAGGTCCCGAGGAAAAGGTAGAAGACCAATGCTGAGATATGTTTTAAGTATTCCAGAGTGTACTGTTACAGTTGTTGTTTCATTCCCAAAGTGTCAGCTGTTAAACTTTAAACTCATCAATTTGAACACAAAGTTCTTAGAAGGCATTCAGGTGTGACACTCTTACACACAGAGATTTTAAAGGGCTTTATTTCTTTATTATTGGACAAATTAAAGTGAAATCATTCTCTGTATTGAATAGTCTTTACTACAGTGCTGTAACATATGACAGCTTTAACAGAACATTAAACCAAGCATAACAAACAAAAGTACATATACATGAATTTTCTGCATTTATTTTAGCAATTTATTGGCTTCTTTAGGTTCTATTACTTAAATACAGCTTAACAAACTGCATCTGAAAATTATCTTACCACAGCTCAGAATCTATATCATAAGGATACCTCAATAAGACAGAGTGTGAACTTCCTGCTAGAGAAGTTTTCTTCACAAAGTTTAAGGACAAAACAGAATGTAAACAAACAAAGATGCTGGTATTCTGTTTAAGTCTTACTCTGCTCTCTTTCCTCCTTCATCTCCACTTTTGTTTTTTCACTCACAGCTCAGAACCTCATGTTTGTTCTGATTTGAAGGCACCATGAACAACACAGCAAACCTGACACCTCATCAAGATTTGTGGCGCAATGTGACGGTTGCAAACACCACCTCATTTTACCGTCCTGCTGTGGACCCAGTGATTGGCAATGTCATTACAGTAATGTTTACAATCATAATCATCATCACCATGGTTTCACTTGGATGCACCATGGAGGTGTCTAAGATCAAGGTGACCAAGATCAGCAGTGAATGCGAATGTATGTGTGATTTGTCTATATGCAGAAAAGCATTGTGACAAAGCTTGAAAAAATTACACGTAAGCAGGGTTTTCGATGATGTCCTTATGCCTGACAACATATTCCAGTTCCTGCAAGGAATTGCTGAGCATGTTGAAATATAATGGATAAAATACGTAATGAACATCACCATTTTTTCTAAGTAAATATAGTTGATGTGAAATTCTCACCAGATGTTGGTAGCAAACCATTTGATCCATTCATGAGAAATGACGCAGGGAAAAAAGTAGCCAACTGAAATCAGTAAATAGAAAGCAATCCTGCCGCTTAATGCAAATCTATTTCACCTGGTTTAGTCCCAAATGATTGCCTATAAAAAGGTGTCTCATTACCACACAAGAAGCATCAGATGAAGGGTAAAACCAACAAGATTTCTCAAGACCTTCGCAGCCTTATTGTTGCAAATCATAGTGATGGCATTAGTTACAGATAAATGTCTAAACTACTGAAGATTGCAGTGTAGCACTGTTGGGGCCATAATTTGGAAGTGGAAAGAACATAATTTCACCATAAACTGCACATGACCAGGTACTACCAGACAGACGAGTGAGAAGAAACATCAGAGGAGGCACAAGTGTTTCAAAGAAAACAAGTAAAAACACTCAACTGCCATGGTTTGTATGTACACCATACATACCTCAGCACACAAGACTCCATTACTGAAGAGAAAGCATGTTAAAGCATGTTTAAAGCTTGCTAAAAAGCATTTAGACATGCATGTGAAATATTGGGGGAATGTAGTCTGGTCAGGTGAGACCAAAACCATGTTTGAGGTCAAAAGGCACTGCACATTACCCCAAAATCAGCATACCGACAGTGAGGTTTGAAGGTGGGAACATCATGGAGTGAGATTGTTTTTCAGCATACGATACTAGCAATCTTCGTATAATTGAAGATGAATGGAAAAATGTACCGAGACATTCTTGATAACAATCTGCTGCCATCTACCAGGATGATGAACGATGAAGGGTGGACGTTTCAGCAAGACAGTGATCCTAAACACAGATCGAAGGAAACTGAGTTTCTTTCTCTGAAACTAGACTGGCCCAACAAGTCACCTGGTTTGAATCCAACTGAAAATCTGTGGTAAGAGCTGGAGCTCAGAGTTCATAGAACCTTCAGGATTTGAAGACCATTTATGTGGAAGAATGGCCAAAATCACACCTGACCAATCCACACGACTAGTTTCTCCGTACAGAAGCTGTCATCACCAACAAAGACTTCTGTACGAAATATTAATAATTTTTCCCTGTGTCATTTCTCATTACTATACATAACTTAATTAATGGACATCTATGGCTTGATTTCTTTGCATGTGTGGATTGGATGGGTTGTTAACATCTGATGAGAATTTCATGTCAGTAGCACCTTTAGAAATATATTTACTTAGAAATGCTTATTTTACCTGTTGTAGATAATTTCTCCAGTGATTTCTAGGTGGGCATGCCTAGAAAACCTACAAAGGGAGGCATACTTATCACAAATCCAGTGTCTCAAAATATTAGACCATCACCTAAGAGCAGTCATTAAATTATTTACAACTTCTGGAACAGTTCTTGATTTATACACTCTGCTTGGGTCTTCCATTAATTAGTGCATCGTGGCACTCCTGAGGTGCTATGATGATTTGATAATGGACCTTAGCTCACCTGTAATTTTGCTTTGTTTTTTTTTCTCTTCCTCTTGACGATACCCCATAGACTCTATGTAGGATTCACCCAAGAGAGTTGGATGACCAGCCAAGCAAACTAGCCTAATAAAATGGTCATCATAAAAATTATCAGTTTTATTTCTGTGTGCAGGTAATAAGTCCTGTTAGAAAAAGAACTCTACATCTCCATAAAGATTGTCAACAGATGGAAGCTCAAAGTCCTCTAAAGTCTCCTGGTAGTCAGCTGAATTTGGATTTTCAATTCAATTTTATTTTATAGTGCCAAATCACAACAACTGTTGCCTCAGGGCACTTTATATTGTAAAGTAAAGACCATAAAGTTATACCGTTTACAATTGATAAAGTCGATTTGATTCTGTTTTTGTTCAGACAAACCCTATATCAAGTATACCCTTATACTCGATACAGGGGTCCACTCTACCCTACCCAGGGCAGGGTTACTGGGGTCGTACCCTGGAGGCAATCCTCTCACAGCTCCGAAGTTATTCCTTTAATTGGTAAGGTGCTGAATACCATCCACACCTGTTTGCCTTTGTTGCTGTCTAGGTGTTCTTCGGTCTTTCTCTTGTAGTCTAACTTGGCCTCACGGATACCTCTCTCTTCAGGTTGACACATTCTGTGCTAAGCATAAAAGTGAAGCTGTAAATTTACTAGTTAATCTTTGTTTAACCCTCACTTATGGTCACAAGCTATGGGTAATGACTCAAAAAGAATGAGGTCAAGGATACAAATGGGTGATTGAGTTTTCCTTTAGTGACAGGGTAAGGCGCTCAGCCAATCAAAAGGGACTTGGAGTAGCAGCGCTGGTCCCACACATCGAAAGGAGCTAGTTGTGATGTTTTGGGTATCTGACAAGGATGCCTCATGGATGCTTTCTAGGTGAGGTATTTAGGGCATGTTCGTTTTGGGATGAGGGTCTGTGGCAGACCCAGGACTCAGTGGAGAGATTATATCTCTCAGCTGCCTTTGTAATGGCTCAGTGTCCCCCAAATGAGCAGGAAGAGGTGGCCAGGGTGAGGCTAGACTATGCTTCTTTGCTCCGACTGCTGCCCCATGACCTGAACCTGGATAAGCAGCAGAAAAGAAGTGGATGGTTGGATGGAACAAAGAATTCATGGTTTGAGTAATTTACTCAAACTGGAATAAAATATAGAAATATTTTGAGATACTGGATTTCTGAACATTATCTATTGTAATAAATACAGAATATATGAAAGTTTACCCTTTTCAATTAAAATGCACTTTTTTATAGTAATCTTAGTTTTTAAAAAATATATATATTTCATTTGGCCTTTTTCTGCTTTATTGGATAGAATCAGTGAAGAAGGGACAGGAAAGTGGGGGCAGAGAGAGAAGGGGAAGACATGCCGCCGTGTTCATGTTAATATAAACACAGTGGCATGATACATGTTTGGTAAATTTATGATCAATTTTGCTAACTTCTTCTGTTTACAGAATTACATCATGAAACCTAAGGGTTTGGCTATTGCAGCTATGGCCCAGTATGGGATCATGCCTCTTACAGCCTTTTGCTTAGTTAAGGTTGGTATTTATGTAAAGTTAAATAAGATTACTAATATGCAGTATAAATAATACACATTTGTCTTTACAAAGTTACAAATTTACAAATACAGACAGTGATTTATGATTTGTGTTCCCCACAAAAATCTTTTTACAGGGATTCATAATAAAAAATGTGAAAATTACACTGAGTTAACCAAAAAGAAGAACCAAAAACAGATTTTTTTATGTGAGGAAAATGAGTGGAACAGACTCAGGTGCAGACCAGATGAATTTAGAATAAAAGTCACAAGTTTATTAACAATCACACCAAGTGAAACTATTTACAGTGCATGGGACTGAGATTTTGAGGGATCCAGGGATGGAAGGGAAACGGGTTCAAAAAACACAGACTCTCCAGTTTCACAATCCTCTTCAGCACTCACGCTCACTTTCACTCCACACCTCACTGCCAGACTCAGGGGAACAGATCAGGAAATAGGGATGGGTCCAGGGATTTATATACAAGTAAACGTAGTTAGAACAGACTAGAAATTCACATGGGAAACAGAGGTTAACAGAGCTGTACTGCCAAGTGTTACTCAACTCAGCTCAGGCAAACTGGCAATCAGGCAGATTCATGGCAGGTGGGCACGTGAGAGGAGACGGTATGGTTTCCAGGAGGTCCAGAGGGAGGAAAATCCAAGCGAGCCACGACAGTCAGGAAGGCAGGGCAAGGAGCGTGGTGAGTGTGAACCCCATGGTTTGTAAACTGACTGATGTAGTAGAACCGAACAGGACAAGCGCTGAAGAGTCACACGGCAGGAGATTAATCTGATAGAACTGAGAACAGTAAGGCAATGTTAAACCTGGGACAGACGAGCATGAACTTGATCACAAGGAGTCAGAGTTACCACAACAGTAGCTGGACAAACTGGTGGAGAGTGGTAGGCAGTGCTGGTTTAAGAACCCTACTTACTGATTGCCGTTGAAACGAGGAGCAGGTGAGGTGCTGGAAACTCCACCCCAGAGGACGGAAATCTGGAACTCCTCTAACAAAGAGGAACACCTCCCAGACACTCCCAAGGCACATGACAAAAGTTGCCCAGTATAATTGAATTTGTGTTGATGTACCAGTATATAATTGACACCAGACATTGTATTTTAGACTATTAGACATTGTTACTGTTATTTACAGCATCCTGCAAGAGGTTATTGGGATTTTGTGTTACAGGGGTTCCAGTTGAGTGATATAACAGGTGTGGTTGTTCTGGTATGTGGCTGCTGTCCTGGAGGAATTTTCTCCAACTCCATGTCTCTGGCTATACAGGGGGACATGAACCTCAGGTACACATGGGAAATTATGTAGTTGTAATACATTTATAATGACCAAAAAGAAGCTAAAAATGTCATTTGAAGTGATTAATGCTCAGGCAGAAAACTTTACAACAGTTATACCACTCGATTGTGTTTGCGAACTTTCTCACACTGTGTCTGCCTGTGCAGTTTTCAAATATAACACCAAGACAAGCACAATTCAGACAGTTCGGTTAGATTCTGGCATATCTCTATCTAATGTCCAGCACGTCAGTGGAATATTCCAGGAAGCAGGAATATCTCTAGTAAATTGTTTGAACATCAGGTTGACAAGGACATTTAGCGTTGTGCAGTTATGAGAAGGGTTAATGGGGTCAGTAAAATACGAGGAATAGGGAAATCATGAAGTCTGTGAGAATCAGATGTCATTTTTAATTCAGAAAGGCTAGTTTCCATAGCTCAGAGTAAAGCAACGTATTTGTCTCATCCTTGTCTTCTCCAGCATCGTGATGACTTCCTGCTCTACAGTGTTGGCTCTGGGTATGATGCCTCTCCTGCTCTACATCTACTGCCAGGGTTTCCCCAGCGTGCAGAACACTGCCCCTCATGGTGAAATTATGTTATCGTTGGTCTTGATCCTTGTCCCGTGTAGCATCGGCATCATCATCAAGATCTACAGGCCACAGTACTCGAAGAAGTTCACGAAGGTTTGTGCATACTGACAGGAGAATGAAGGTCAGACAGATCACTAAAACTGATTAACAGTGTTGATTATTCAGTTGGTAAAGGAATGGCAAATAAAGACTTCAATGACTCATATTTTAAATATTTGTTTAACAAAAAAAACCCCAAACAAAACGGAAAACCTGTAGATTACATCATCCTACAAATTCTAGAATTTGCAGATTTTTTTTTCTTAACTTGACACACAGAGAAACTGAATAACTTTGTCTTCAGACAAGTCTAAACATCTTTCTCTAAACTCAAATAATTCCTAATGATACCTAACGGCAGTCAGAGAGCTGTTGCCTAGCCTGTAGAGTTCTGTGCGTCACTTTGATATGCTTCCGCAGACCATCACTGACCCACCACCATACTAAACAGTATTACAGGCAGCATACTGTTTGCCATGGCTTCTCCAGACCCTCCACAGTGTCAGGGACAGGGTCCACTAGAGGACGACTGGCCCTCAGGCCACCCTTATGAAAGAGACATTCACAGAATTTTTTAGGGCTCTGACAGTGCTCATCCTGTTCCTTTTTGCACAAAGGAGTTACCTGTCCTGTTGATGGGTTAAGAACATTCTAAGGTCCTGTCCAGCTCTCCTTGACAGGGCCTATTAACTGGCTGCATACCACAGGCCTCCAAACACTTGACCCAGCTGTCTTATCAAGTTATAGGCCACTGTCGAACCTTCCTTTTCTTTCAAAACTTCTTCAAAGAGTAGTTGTAAAACAGCTATTTTCTTATCTGTAGAAAAAAAATGTTTATTAGAAGAGTTCAGTCAGGTTTCAGAACTCATTACAGTACTGAAAAGCCATTAATGAAGGTAACAAATGACCTTCTTATGGCCTCTGACAGTGGACTCACTTTTGTGCTTTTCCTGCTGGACCGCAGTGCAGGGTTCTGTCCTACGACCAGTTGTGTTTACATTATACAGACAATAACATTAAAGACATAGCATTCATTTTCACTGGACAGATAACACCCAACTTTATCTAGACCTGAATGACCTGTCATTTTCTGCTTCTAAATTCAGATAAAACTGAGTTTATTGTTCTGGGCACTAAAAATCTTAGAAATCAAGTCAAGTCAATTTGCTTTATTGTCATTCCAACCATGTGCAGTGGTACAGTAAAGAGTGAAATGAGACAAGAAGGACAGGCCCCTGCACGGTATGTACCACCGGCAGATAGAGGAGGTGGCTGATATCCAGAAATCCTACCAGTGGCTGGACAAAGCTGGACTGAAAGACAGCACAGAGGCACTAATCATGGCAGCACAAGAACAAGCTCTGAGCACAAGATCCATAGAGGCTGGGGTCTATCACACCAGGCAAGACCCCAGGTGCAGGCTGTGTAAAGATGCTCCAGAGACAATCCAGCACATAACAGCAGGGTGCAAGATGCTAGCAGGCAAGGCATACATGGAACGCCATAACCAAGTGGCCGGCATAGTGTACAGGAACATCTGTGCCGAGTATAACCTGGAAGTCCCGAGGTCAAAATGGGAGATGCCCCCAAGGGTGGTGGAGAATGACCGAGCTAAGATCCTGTGGGACTTCCAGATACAGACGGACAAAATGGTGGTGGCTAACCAACCGGACATAGTGGTGGTAGACAAACAGAAGAAGACGGCCGTAGTGATCGATGTAGCGGTTCCGAATGACAGCAATATCAGGAAGAAGGAACACGAGAAGCTGGAGAAATACCAAGGGCTCAGAGAAGAGCTCAAGAGGATGTGGAGGGTGAAGGTAACGGTGGTCCCCGTGGTAATCGGAGCACTAGGTGCGGTGACTCCCAAGCTAGGCGAGTGGCTCCAGCAGATCCCGGGAATAACATCGGAGATCTCTGTCCAGAAGAGCGCAGTCCTGGGAACAGCTAAGATACTGCGCTGGACCCTCAAGCTCCCAGGCCTCTGGTAGAGGACCCGAGCTTGAAGGATAAACCGCCCGCAGGGGCGTGCTGGGTGTTTATATATATATATACACATATTATATATAATAACAAGTATATCAATGCATAAATGATCAATATGATTGACACAAATAACTACCTGGTGGATGAGTTGAAGATTGAAGAGAAACGATATCCAAAGCAGTAGCCCTATCAAAGGCATGAGACCAGCGATGGCCAAGAGCTGAAGGAGACACATCAGTCAGGATGTAGTCCGTTCTGCAATAGATACTAAGTCAAGGTCCACCACAAGTATAATCAGCATATAATCATGCCTACCTAAGAACAACAAGATAGGACATAAATCAGTGTTTGACTTCTCTTCTTCTTTTGTGTTGCTCAAAAGAATTTGAGTATAGGATCAATTAAATTACACTTCTGGGATATTGATCTGGTCAGTTAAGTAGAGAGGGGGTTGTTAATCAGTTTTAGTGGCTTGGATGTTGATGAAATCAACAACAGGTGTGCCAGAGATGCAAAAACAAGACAATGTTCAAAACCAGAATAGTTTCACAGGTGGAGGCCGTTGAGATTTTACCCTCCTCATCATTTCTGATTGATTTAAATTTAATTCAACTCAACTTAACTCAGCTTATTTATAGCTCCAAATCACAACAACAGTTGCTTCAAGACACTTTATATTGGAAGGTAAAACCCTACAATAATACAGAGAAAACCCCAACAATGATATGACCCCCTATGACCAATCGCTTTGGTGATAGATGAAGTAAAAATGCCCTTTTAAAAGGAAGAAACCTCTGGCAAAACCAGGCTCAGAGAGGGACGGCCATCTGCCGTGTCCAGCTGTGTATGAGAGAAGGAAAGACAGGACTAAAGACGACAGCTGTGGAAGAGAGCACAGAGAGTAATTAGATTGAAATGCAGAGAGTCTGTATAAACACATAGTGAGTTAGAAAGGTGACTGAAAGGAAGAAACTCAATGCATCAGGGAACCTCCGGCAGCCTTAGACTCTATTGAGCATAACTAAGGGAGGATTCAGGAGTCACCTGATCCAGCCCTAACTATATGCTTTAGCAAAAAGGAAAGTTTTAAGCCTAATCTTAAAGTAGGGATAGTGTCTGTCTCCTGAATCCAAACTGGATAGCTGTTCCACAGAAGAGGGCCTGAAAACTGAAGGCTCTGCCTCCCATTTCTACTTTTAAATACCTTAGGAACCAAAATAAGCCTGCAGTCTGAGAGTGAAGTGCTCTACTAAGGTGATAGAGGTGATATTAAGCTGATGTTGTTAGACACCATAACAGCTGAGAAGATCGTTGAAGCCCATCATGGACACTTATCGCACTCACTGCACCTGTAAAGCCACCAGCATTTTGGAGGACGTCACACACCCCTCACTACACTCTTCATCTTGCTGCCTTCTGGCAAGAGGTACTGGAGCATTCAAGCCCTCACTGCCAGACTGCGAAACAGTAACTTCCCCCAAGCTGTCAGACTCCTAAACAGTTAGTGACTGGACTGACACACACAGATGCACACCTTCATACACATCACTACCGAGCACTTATAGGCAGAATCTCTCTCTCACACACACGCACACCTTCATACACCACGTTACTTTTTGCACAATACTCAGTCTTTTTCACATTTATTTTGCACTGTTGTGTCTGTATCGTACTGTTCTGTCAGGTACAGTCACTGTCAGGTTCTATGTAGTCCTGTGTTGATTGTCTGTTATATGTCATATGTAACACCATGGTCTTGGAGAAAC
>NW_024584769.1:0-12834 GCF_018398535.1 Haplochromis burtoni
TATAGGAACTAGGATACACATAGACGCGAACTAGACAAGGGGATGCAGGTGATAGGGGAGACAGAGCAACTAAAGAAGACAGAGACTTAAACCATAAGACAGAACTCAAAGAAACCAAAAACTAGAAAGTATAAATAATATAATAAACTCAAAACCCCTGGGTCAACAACCCAGGCATCCTAACAAACTGAAGCTCTGGTGCTTCCAGTTTGGGTTGTTACCCAGACTACTGTGGCCGCTGACAATGTACGAGGTCTTGCTCAATCATGCCAATCGATTGTTCCTTATCGTCCTAATTAATTTCCTCTTATGGCAAATTGATGACACATTGGGAGGATTTGTGTTTATGTACAACTGTTTGAACTTTTGACCCCACACTTTCTTATAAAGGGCTCCAAAAGTCATTTAGACTATTATAAACACACAATGAGTTTCTCAGATCTTCCTGTTGTTGTGAGTAACATCAATCCAATGAGTACTGTCAAAGAAATTCATTTTAGGCAGGTGTAGTAAGGACTTCTTTGTGGAAAATATTACACTTGTGTGTATTGCTTGTGAATTCCACCAACTGTTCAGTGTCATTTGGCATGTTAAGTTCATCTTGGTCACAGACATGTAGAGTTAATCTATCTAGATTAGCTGTTGGATCACATTTAATGATTCCTTTTCTGCCTGGCAGCTGTCGACCGTGTTCATTTCCCTTGTAGTTCTTTGGCTGTTTAATGCTTAATGGGAAGAAGGATGTAGTAGGAGGTCTAGTAGGAGGTTGAGAGATATGGAGCCAGCGAGGAAGAGAGGAGGTTCTGTCATGTGGGAGCATTTTGAGTTGATTTTGCCCAATCGGGTCAGTTTGCCAGCTTTCTGTTCTTGTTGTTTGCCTTTGTTTTGGGTGTACTTATTTTATCTGAAAATGTCTTAAAAAAACATCTGCTTTTAATAATGAACATATCATTACATTATTTTATTTTTAAAATAATCTTAAAATGTTATTCTACAAAATGTGCAGCAATTTAATTTGTTTATTCTTTTTTGGTGATAGTCTGTGGGACCCAGGAAGACCGCACCCATAGCTGGACTGGCTATCGGGCATACCGGGCATTTGCTGGCGATTTTTTGTTTTTATGGGCCGATCGATTTTTATTATTTATTTTTTTTTAGAAGGATATAAATAATGAAAGGTGTTGGATTGGCCAATTGGTCATGATCGACTCTGGGCTGGACCAATTACAGCCGAGGAGGTCGGATGCACCCTCCCCCTTGTTTAGCAATCTTATAGACGAACTAAAGAAAATGGAGAACAAAAAAAGGAAAGGAGGTGCAGAAAAAATTAGGGCCAAAAAGAAACAAGCCCTTCAGGCAGACGCTGCCAAATGTGTAAAAATAACTGAATTGTTTGGCGGTAGCTATGGCATAGCTTCCACAGATTTAGCAACATCAGCAAGTGGTGGAGGCCAGCAGGTGGATAAGGGAAAGGGGAGGCAAGAGGAGGAGAGACCCGAGGCGGCCGCCGGTCATAGTGGCAGAGGAACTGAACTTCAGGTAAGAAGTTATGACCTGCTGTCTCTCTGTGTCAGATATAAACCAAGTTTAGTTGTAGTTTGTTTTCGTTGTGCTGACTTTTTACAGTCGCTTAGAATAACTGGTACTGCGTACTAGCTAGCATGACAGAGTTTATATACTGCTGGGCGGGTGCTATGAAGTTACTGATAGTAAATTTTATTTTATGCTTAAGGTTAGTTTCTCAAACTCCTCAAAATCTTAGCAAATTGTGCCAATCCTTTTTTTTTTATTAGTAATATAAACATACAAACAAAATGCACCATATATTACAGATTCAGAGAATAGACATTTCTTACATATTAGCAACTTTCATATATAGTGAAAATAAAATATAAAGATGGGGTCACATAATTTAACAAATTATTAACTCACTAAATCAAAATCTTCCATAAAGGAAACAAAAAAAGCAGCCTTTTTCTTTTTAACTAAAGTCAAAGATTTAACCAACAGGTTTAAGTCGTTTTTCCAGTGAGCTAGTGTTGGTTTAGTCTTAAAAAAGCGACATTTATGTATAAAATGCTTGCACAAGATTAATAACACATTAACACCATAATTAGCTTTCTTTTCTTTCAAAAACACTCCAAACATTATCATATTTAAGGTAAATGGGGTAATTTGAATCCCACTGGAATAAAGCCAGGTATGAAAATCCAACCAAAATATTTGTATAAAATTGCACAAAAAGAATAGATGGTCCAAATCCTCCTCTTCTGTTTCACAAAATACACAATTACCCGTTTCTATTTTGAATCTATCACTAAGGAGTCTATTTGTCGGGTAAATTTTATTCAAGATTTTAAATTGGACTTCTTTCCCTTTAGGAGGGATAGGGAAGGTGATATAATCAGTTCTTATTTTTCAATTTCTTCCCTTTGGAAATCTTTTAATATGTAATTACGTCTAAGTAAATTTGGAGAATAAAGACTCCTTAATGAAGATCTAAGAAACTTATTGTTGCATTTAACATCACAAAATCGAATACCATTTATATATAATTGCCTTAACTTGGGGGAGATGTCAGAATATATTATATCATTTACAACTATGTTTTTAAGTGACAATGGAATGGATTTTATAACCCGATTAAATTTACTTTTAGAACATTGGATATTAAACTTTTGGCAAAAATCTTGATGTCCTAGAACATGTCCTTCCTCATCTACAAAATGGGCAATTGCCCAAACACCTTTTGATAACCAATCTTGAATAAAAATAGATTTTCTGTTCATCAGTATATATCTATTGTTCCAAATTGGGCTATTATGTGGAGTGAAATTATGTTTAAATAACATTTTCCAATAAAGAAGGACCTGTTTATGGAATTCAGAGAGTTTAGCAGGTAGCTTAGTAATTTCAAAGTCACACTTTAGGAGAAAGTCGATACCCCCCAGTGTGTTAAAGACCTTACTTGGTATAAAAAACCAAATGGAGTGTGGATTATTTAGGAAGGATTTTAACCATTTAAGTTTCAAAACACCATTCATTATATCAAAATCAATTGCGTTTCCACCGCCTTCAATGTATGGTTTAACCAAATCATCTTTAGATATATAATGGCACTTATTCCTCCAAATAAAATTAAAATTCAAGCTATTAATTGTTTTAATAACTTTATTCGATATTGATAAAGAGTAAGCTGGATATATAAATCTAGATAAACTATCCATTTTGGTTAATAATATTCTTCCAAAAATTGTGATGTCTCTTTGTAACCACTTATTTAGGATTGTCTTACATTTGTCAACATTATCTAAAATATTTACTTTTTCTAAGACTTTGTGATCTTTTGAAATTGTGATGCCCAAATATTTTACCTCCTTCTTCACCCTTATATCGTACAGTAATTGTGAATTACACTCCTTTAATGCCAATAATTCACATTTATTTAAATTTAACTTTAAGCCTGAAGCTTTTGAGAATGTAGTGATTATTTGTTTTACCAGGGGAATCTGATGTTCATTTTTTAAGAAAAGAGTAGTGTCATCCGCAAGTTGACTAATTATTAAAGAATTATCCATAATCTCAATTCCGGCAACGCTGCTGTTTTTAATTAGAATTGCGAGCATCTCCACAACCATTATGAACAACAACGGAGAGCTTCCACACCCTAGGGCTGGGCCATATTATACCGTTCACGGTAATACCGGTATAATGTTAGGCAACGATAGGAAAATGAAATATCGCGATAGAATATGAGTAAAACGCGCATGCGCAGTGCCTTTGTTTTCATACGCACATGGCCGATTGTTGAGTGAAACAGATGAACCAGAATTGGTTTGTAAAAATGGTGCAACTTCAGTGATGTGGAACTGGTTTGGTGTTTGTCCGTCAGATACACGACAAAGCACATTTTTTTGCAGAACATGCAAGCGGCCGTCGGACTAAGATGCCCTTAAATCTGGGAGTAATCTGGGTCCTAAACTCCGTATGCTTCAGGTCAAACGAACACTGCAGCATCACTAAGAGTTAAAAACTGTCTAAATTCTTTCATCTTTAATAAAACGATCAGCATTGCTGCTTTACCAGGTGTAACTATGAAGTTTAACTTCCAGGCATCCATGAAAACAAAATTATTACATTTAACGGAGTTAGAAGTTAGCAGGAAGCTAGCGGAAGTTAGCTCGCTAGTTTCGCTAGTTACCTAAGCATGATATAGCATGTTCTGACTGAGAGATTTCTGAAAAAAATCAAACGTACAGCTCTGCTATCACTTCCAACATAAATGAAGACAGGAAACTAAACAGCAGTGACGTTTGTAGGGTTACTGAAGTTGGGCTAGCTGGTATATAATGATGTGCTACGTGATCGCTAGCGACACAGCTATGTTAGCATAACATAAACAGTGAAGCTGGAGGACGAACACTAACACTTTTCCACTTATAAAAGTTAACGTGAAGGTTCCTCATGGTTAGAGACAAATGCAATCGCATGGCAGGATGCTGTAAACGGACCAAACTTCAGTCAGGAGAACAACTGAGATAATCCATCCACAATACGAGGTTAGTCATTAATATACTGCAACAACATGGGAATAGAGCAGCTGCCAGAGAATTCAACATTAATGAATCAATGGTACAGAAGTGGAGGAAGCAAGAAGAATGAGTTTAATAAAGTTTGATTTATCTGACTGCTTTGTTTCGCTTAATGTGCCTTATAATCCCGTGCACCTTATGGTCCGAAAAATACGTACTGCACACTGCAGTTTAATGTTGCAAAGCACCTCTTTTTAACTTCAGTGGATATTATACATGGTTATGCTCAGGATATGTCAGCCCATTTCTACTGGAAATGCCTTTTGGTTAAACTTTCAGCAAGGAATTTGCATTTGCACTGTTACATTTTTATAAAGCTTTAATGTACATAAAAACCAGCTTCTTGTTTAAGTGAAAATAAATGATAGGTTGTCTTTTTGCGCTAGTAATGTTGTGGAGTTGTATTTTGTCTCGCATCAATTATATCGTCAGTTATATCGTTATCGCAAATTTTCAAATATATATCGTGATAAATATTTTTGGCCATATCGCCCTGCTCTATTCCACACCCTTGCCTAATTCCTCTTTTGACGCTAAATCTTTTACCAGTGCCATAGCCTAATGACACAGAGCTATTTATATCATTATACAGTATATCTATTATCTTCCTAAATTTATCCCCAAATCCAAATCGAGTTAGTGTTTCTAAAATAAAAGGATGTTCTACTGAATCGAAAGCTTTATAAAAGTCCAAGAAGAGAATAAAACTGTCATCACTAATCAGATCATTGTAGTCCAGTAAGTCTAAAACCAATCTAATATTATTATGAATGTTCCTGTCTTTCAAAAACCCTGATTGTGTCTCACTAATTATACTTGAAACCCCTTGTTTGAGCCTTGTTGCAACTGAGCTAGAGAAAATTTTATAATCTGTATTTAATAAAGTTATGGGCCTTAAGTTATCCAATTGTCGTTTATCTTTGTTTGGTTTAGGAATTAATGTAATTAATCCTTGTTTCATGCTAGACATCAATTCTCCCTTTTCAATACTGGCCAGTATAGCTTTGAATAAAATTTCCCGTAAGTCTTCCCAAAAAAATTGGAAGAAATTAACTGTAAGCCCATCTGGACCAGGGGATTTATTAAGTGCCATTTTCTTAACAGATGCATCTAACTCTTCAATTCTGAAGTCAGATTCACATAATTCCTTAAATGATTCATCAATTTTAGGGATCAGATATTAATTGTGCCAATCCTTACATGTTGCACCAGGCTGATTTATCATCAAAAGTGGAGAAGTCTGTGACAGAGGAGACAGAAGAGCAGCAGAGAGAGATGGAGCAAGAGAGAGAAATAAAAGAGCAGGAGAGAGAGATGGAGATGGAGAGATGACTTTATGTCATCCATGAGGGATGCATTTGACATATGTTTCACATATTATAGCCCAACAAGTTACTTATAGCAATTTAAATACGAGCAATCAGTTTTTGGCAAATACCGGAAATCAGTTTTTGGCAGACAATCACTTTTTGGCACAACACCGGCTATTGCAGTTAATAATACAACAGCTTCTTGCCATTTTTTGTGTTTCTTTTTATCGCTGTGTAACTGAGTTCAATTGAAAGCCTGCATGCGCTAGTACCTCTTGCCACAAGTTCCCAGAATCCTTTGCGGTTTTACCCCTGAATGACGTCACATTTTTGGTGGGCCGGTCTCTAGTCAAAATGCCCGGGCCGATTTTTTGTCCCAGTCCAGCCCTGCTGTCCCCTCAGACGAAATTCGGGAAAAGATACGAGTACTCCTGTGATTCTTTCTCTGAGACTCTACCTTTATTTTTACAGGTCAGTATCGTCTTAAAAATACAGTGTATGAGGGTTTTGTGCCTTGTTCTACTTCGGTGTTTACTGAGAGTTATGTTGACACCGCCGATGTAACCTTAAGTGGGGTTTAGTTGAAAGTTGTTTTTTTTGGTTTAGTTGAAAGTTACTGAAGCGCGGCACAGCAGCGGTGGTAAAGGCGAGCCGCGCTGCCCCAAGTCTCGCGAGAGTTACCGCGAGTTATCGCGAGAGTCGCCAGCGCGCGGGATGTATTTAAACTTGGTAAACTCCATTAACAATCAAATATGTGTGTGTGGTGCTCCAATTTAACTGTAAAGGCCCTGACATCAGATTATTCGAGTTTAAAATATCTCATATACACTTTATGGTTCAAGTGATGTGGAAATGTTAAGAATAAGCTAAGAATGAATGTACATTTATGTTGTTACATTGCAAAGTAATACATTCAGGTGTGTTTTGTCTACCATATTTTTATGACCATAAGACGCACCGTACTAAAAGGCGCAGTCTCAGTTATGTGTGCCATTACTGTATTTAACACACACATAAGGCGCAACTGGATTATAGGGCGCATACAAGTACCGTATGCGTATTTAAAAATAAAGCGGGAGCAAAACTGAGTTTGGTACTCACATTTTTATTACCAATAATCGTCATCATCAACAACACACAAGCATACAAGTGTGCGTATTTAAAAATAAAGCAGGAGCAAAACAAAGTTTGGTACTCACATTTTTATCATCAATCAAACCCATCGAAGTCCTCATCCTCTGTGTCTGAATTGAACAGCTGCGCTAAATCTCCATCAAACATTCCAGGTTCACTTTCTTCACCGTCAGAGTCACTTTCCGTGCCGTGCGGCTCCTCGGAAATGATGCCGGCTTTTGCGAAAGCTCGAACAACAGTGCCAGCAGACATGTTAGCCCAAGCATCTACAATCCATTGGCAAATTGTGGCGTAACTCGCCCGGCGCTGCCTTCCACTCTTAGTGAAACTGTGGTCTCCATCGGTCATCCATCGCTCCCACGCCGCTCGCAGCCTTACTTTGAACGGGCGGTTCACACCGATGTCCAGCGGTTGGAGTTCCTTTGTCAGGCCTCCCGGAATGACAGCAAGCTCACAGTTCATTTGTTTCACTAGTTTTTTCACATCGGCTGTGAGATGGGCACGCATAGAGTCACAGATCAACAGCGATGGTGATGCGTGGAAAAAACCACCTGGTCTCCTTACATACACCTCCCTCAGCCAGTCTTTCATCATTTCCTCATCCATCCAGCCCTTTTCATTTGCCTTAATGATGATTCCTGCTGGAAACTTCTCTTTAGGCAAAGTCTTTCGCTTAAAAATCACCATAGGCGGCAGTTTCTGTCCATTAGCATGGCAGCCAAGCACAACAGTGAAAGAAGACTTTTCGTGCCCCGTTGTGCGTATCGCTACCGTGCTGGTCCCCTTCTTCTCCACAGTGTGACTCACCGGGATGTCAAAAGTGAGCGGGACCTCGTCCATGTTTGTGATGTGGCTGGGCTGGATGTTTTTGTCGGCGATGTGTTTGCTGCAGTAGGAGCGGAAGATGGCCAGCTTTTCATTACCGGTATAATCCGCTGGAAGTTGCTGCGCTACCGTAGTCCTGGTCCGGATGGAAAAATGGCACCGTTTCATGAAACGAAAGCACCAAGACGGACCTCCTCGGAAATGTTCAATTTTCATTTCTTCTGCTAGCGAAACCGCTTTTAGTCGAATGGTGACCGTCGAAACGCTTCTCCCGCTCGTTCTTTGCTCGATGATCCACCGCTCGAGTCTTTCCTCCAACTCGGGCCACCTCGCCTTATGTCCGCGGAAACTCAGCTGCGTCTTCTTGACCTGTCGGAGCTTGTTTTCCAGCTTCCTCCACTTGCGAACCATCGATTCATTAATCTTAAATTCTCTCGCGGCTGCTCGATTTCCATGTTCCTCCGCATAGCTGATGGCCTTCAGTTTAAACTGTGCTTCATAAGCGTGTCTCTTTGCCATTTTCAGGGTTGTTAAAACAACGATGTTCCACATAATGCACATACCTGTCCTTTTATACAGGTATGTGCGATTGTCCGGTATATACGATCAACGCCCACACTTCACCCTTTAGCGTTCTCATGGTGTTCTCTACTACGTCCTCCTTACAACACACAGGGCGCACTGCACTATAGGGCGCGCCGCACTTTTTAAAGAAAATCTAAGGCTTTTATGTGCGCCTTATAGTTGCGAAAATACGGTAATCTAGTAAGATTTATGCACTTATATCAGATTTGTGGATAAGCTATTTTGAGTTTGCCCTATATGTGAGAGAGCAATAAGACAGTTAAGGCATTATATGGTATCTGCACTGCTGATGTAAATGAGTGAAGGAATAGTGTGATTAACAGTGTAAACTGGAGAAATGTAATGACCATAGATGCATATATTTGCCAAATGCCTTTTATTTACCTTTTACAGTTATTGAGCATATCTGACAAGTGAAAGCACTGGATGTAAATTATATTTGTTGATCTGAAATAAGAGATGCAATTCGGGAAAAGACACGAGTGCTCCTGTGATTCTTTCTCTGAGACTCTACCTTTATTTTTACAGATTTGTATTCTTTTTGTTATTGTGGTCTTCACATCTGGGACCCGTAACACCAACAGCAGAGGGGAAGAAACTGTTCTTATGGCGAGAGGTTCTGGTGCGAATGGACCGGAGCCTCCTGCCTGAGGGGAGCAGGTCAAACAGACTGTGTCCAGGGTGAGAAGGGTCAGCTGTGATCCGAGCTGCACGCCCCAGTGTCCTGGAGGTGTACAGGTCCAGCACAACACGCTGCAGTCTCTGTTTGTCCCTGATAGTGGCTCCAGCGTACCACACGGTGATGGAGGAGGTGAGGATGGACTCGATGATTGCGGTGTAGAACTGCATCATCGTCCGTGTTGGCAGGTTGAATTTCTTCAGCTGCCTCAGGAAGTACATCCTCTGCTGGGCTTTCTTAATGACGGAGGTGATGGTGGGCTCCCACTTCAGGTCCTGGGTGATGGTGGTACCCAGGAAGCGGAATGAGTCCACAGAGGTGATGGGGGTGTCAGTCAGGATGATGGGGGGGAGTGGGGCTGTGTGCTTCCTGAAGTCCACAATAATCTCCACTGTCTTCTGGGCATTCAGCACCAGGTTGTTGTGGCTGCACCAGGACACCAGACGTTCAACCTCCCTCCTGTAGGCAGACTCATCCCCGTCCGAGATGAGTCCAATAACGGTGGTGTCATCTGCAAACTTGATTAGCTTGACAGACTGGTGGGTGGAGGTGCAGCAGTTGGTGTACAGGGAGAAGAGCAGAGGAGAAAGAACACAGCCCTGAGGGGAGCCGGTGCTGATGGTCCGAGAGTCCGAGACATTCTTTCCCAGCCTCACATGCTGCTTCCTGTCCGTCAGGAAGTCAGTGATCCACCGGCAGATGGGATCAGGCACATTCATCTGGGAAAGCTTGCCTTGGAGATGGTCTGGAAGGATGGTGTTGAAGGCAGAGCTGAAGTCCACAAACAGGATCCTGGCGTAGGTTCCTGGGGAGTCCAGATGCTGCAGGATGAAGTGTAGGGCCATGTTGATGGCGTCATCTACAGACCTGTAAACTACGTTGTTGGAGAGAGAAATAACATCGTGGAAGAGAAGGTGAGTAAAAATGTCCTAAATGCATTTCGAATTTATTTAGAACTACAAATTAAATTTCTTTTAGGAATTATTGTTTTTTTAATGTCACAATTCCAACCCTGCTCCTTTATCCGGGCTTGGACCGGCAAAAGTGACCCGAAATTGGCACTCTGGTGAAGTTACTTTGTGTGTGTGTGTGTGTTTATTAGTAGTTTTAAACCTTGTGATCCACAAAAAAGCATAACAGTAATCTATTTATACCGCCCTCCCCTAATTCAAACCTCTTGCCAAGTTTGGTGCCACTGGTTTACTGTGAGCAACTCCCAGCCTAAAACCTGTCTGTCTGTCCTGCACTCTCTCTCTTTTTCTTTCTCTCTGATTGTGTAATAAAAGTATGAACATGTATTTATAAGTTACACTTGTGTTTGAATCCTGCAGCTTATCACACATTTGATTTCCATGTGTGACAACTGCAAGTGTCCAGAGTGAGGACAGACTGAGGGACCCACTGCTGCACATCATCTGTGAGGCTTTGCACCCCTGATGATCCACCAGGACAAACTCAGCAGTGTGTGAGGAAGAGGAGGAGGAAGAGCCAGCAGCAGCTGACAGATGGAGAGAATAGACAGACTGTTCCCTGTTTGTGAAGGACTGCTAGGAAAGTTTAACATAACTAATTGTCTGTCCTGAATCAGTCTTATTAGGTAATGTTCAAATAATTTTATCATTCCAGTGTTTTCAGTGTGGGAGAAAGTACTCAGGGCCTTCAAGTTACACACTATGAAAGGCAGCAACAAGTTTAATATTCAGAAACCTAAAAGTACAAACCGGATTCCAAAAAAGTTGGGACACTAAACAAATTGTGAATAAAAACTGAATGCAACGACGTGGAGATGGCAAATGTCAATATTTTATTCAGAATAGAACATAAATCACGGAACAAAAGTTGAAACTGAGAAAATTATCATTTTAAGGGAAAAATATGGTGATTCAAAATGTCATGGTGTCAACAAATCCCAAAAAAGTTGGGACAAGGCCATTTTCACCACTGTGTGGCATCTCCCCTTCTTCTTACAACACTCAACAGACGTCTGGGGACCGAGGAGACCAGTTTCTCAAGTTTAGAAATAGGAATGCTCTCCCATTCTTGTCTAATACAGGCCTCTAACTGTTCAATCGTCTTGGGCCTTCTTTGTCGCACCTTCCTCTTTATGATGCGCCAAATGTTCTCTATAGGTGAAAGATCTGGACTGCAGACTGGCCATTTCAGTACCCGGATCCTTCTCCTACGCAGCCATGATGTTGTGATTGATGCAGAATGTGGTCTGGCATTATCTTGTTGAAAAATGCAGGGTCTTCCCTGAAAGAGATGACGTCTGGATGGGAGCATATGTTGTTCTAGAACCTGAATATATTTTTCTGCATTGATGGTGCCTTTCCAGACATGCAAGCTGCCCATGCCACACGCACTCATGCAACCCCATACCATCAGAGATGCAGGCTTCTGAACTGAGCGTTGATAACAACTTGGGTTGTCCTTGTCCTCTTTGGTCCGGATGACATGGCGTCCCACATTTCCAAAAAGAACTTCGAATCGTGACTCGTCTGACCACAGAACAGTCTTCCATTTTGCCACACTCCATTTTAAATGATCCCTGGCCCAGTGAAAACGCCTGAGCTTGTGGATCTTGCTTAGAAATGGCTTCTTCTTTGCACTGTAGAGTTTCAGCTGGCAACGGCGGATGGCACGGTGGATTGTGTTCACTGACAATGGTTTCTGGAAGTATTCCTGAGCCCATTCTGTGATTTCCTTTACAGTAGCATTCCTGTTTGTGGTGCAGTGTCGTTTAAGGGCCCGGAGATCACGGGCATCCAGTATGGGTTTACGCCCTTGACCCTTACGCACAGAGATTGTTCCAGATTCTCTGAATCTTCGGATGATGTTATGCACAGTTGATGATGATAACTGCAAAGTCTTTGCAATTTTTCGCTGGGTAACACCTTTCTGATATTGCTCCACTATCTTTCTGCGCAACATTGTGGGAATTGGTGATCCTCTACCCATCTTGGCTTCTGAGAGACACTGCCACTCTGAGAAGCTCTTTTTATACCCAATCATGTTGCCAATTAACCTAATTAGTGTTAATTGGTCTTCCAGCTCTTCGTTATGCTCAAATTTACTTTTTCCAGCCTCTTATTGCTACTTGTCCCAACTTTTTTGGGATTTGTTGACACCGTGTAATTTTGAATCAACATATTTTTCCTTTGAAATGATACATTTTCTCGGATTAAACTTTTGATCTGTCATCTACGTTCTATTCTGAATAAAATATTGACATTTGCTGTCTCCACACCATTGCATTCAGTTTTTATTCACAATTTGTTTAGTGTCCCAACTTTTTTGCAATCCGGTTTGTATGTATCAGCAGCAGAATGGACCTAAAAATAAATGTACTTCTTCCCAGTTTGACCCATTTAGCAGAAGCCAGCCTGTTTAAGGCTCTGATATCTATTCTGTATGACTTAAAGCAGTTATGACATGGTCTGATTTTCTCACCCAATAAAGGAATATTTCATATATCAGTCTACTCTTCATTTTATCAGAAACAGTTATCACAGCTTGTACATTTTCTTTTTATAAATATATGTAAGCAATGAGCCAAATTTAGTAATGCCAACATACTGAAGGAACAACATTTGTCTCTTATATATGATACACCTATATATGCACTGTCAAAGATACTTGTCTTTGAGTGAAGATTTAAGGTGATAAGACATATAAATAACTGCAACTTGAATCTGTACTGAGGTCAGTA
>NW_024584770.1:0-12805 GCF_018398535.1 Haplochromis burtoni
AATAACGGAATAATAATATTAATGGAGACAAAGTTAGAGAGGGTAGGCTGAAACTAAAATGAACTTGCTTATAGCACTTCCTGTAATTATAGTAGTCTCTTGTTCCAAAG
This sequence comes from Haplochromis burtoni, assembly GCF_018398535.1. Lineage (NCBI taxonomy): Eukaryota > Metazoa > Chordata > Actinopteri > Cichliformes > Cichlidae > Haplochromis > Haplochromis burtoni. The sequence goes on from NW_024584770.1 coordinate 111, forward strand.
GAACTCAAATCAGTAATTTGACTTTAAAATACAAATATTCTGAAGCACCAGCAAACTGTCATTGCTTCCACAGAGAAAATTAGAAATGAAGGATAGAAAGAAATTTAGACTCTAACACCCTGTGCTTGAGGCCAATCGTATGCAGATACGATTCAGTTGTGGAAACATGTCTGAATAGTCTGTGTAGAAATGGCAACACTGGAGGCTGCAGACGAGAGATCCTTCCTGCCTGATGACAGATGAGAAGCAATTAAAAAAAAAAAGAAATAGCAAAAATTAAAAAACATTTCTAGCAATTTCATTTCTTTCACAGAAGAGCACATTCATGTTCCAGCTCCAAAAATATAAATAGAAATGCGAAATTGAAAGGCTGAAGTAGGGGTGTATATTAGAGGCACTCACAGAAACTCACTTATATGCACTTGCTAAATTCATTCAGCAGGTCTGAAGAACAGTATTATATACCCCATTCATTATTCAAATCCTCTCCATTATCAAAGTGCCCAGAGAAATAAAACTAACCCAGCCAGAAATAATTCACTGTGGCGTGATTTTTTTTTTCTCTACAAAGCACTTAGCTGGTCAGAAGATGAGCTACACACAAACCCAGATTAGAGTGTAAGAACGCATAATCACAATAAGGTCTTCTGAACATAATCAAACTCCATAACTCCACTCACATGTGGCTGTAGTGTGGCAAGACAAAGGAAAGGAAACGGGAGAAAAGGACTTGTGGGAGGCATAAGTTAAGAAACAGACTAAGGAAAGAGAAGATGGAGGAACAAAAGACAGAACATACTCAGAGAAAATGAAATTAGGATAAAATGAACGGCAAGAGGAAAATAAGGTAAAAAGAAAAAAAATGGAATCAGCAGAGAGAGTAAAGGAAGGTGGGCAATGTGCAAATGAAAAAGGAATGTAAAGAGAAATAATGTAAAGCGAAAGTGAGGAAGAGCAAGAGTGAAAAGTCAGGAACGAGCAAAAATATGAGAGAAGGAAGGAAAAAATCCCTAATGGCTGACATGTCTGTTACCCTGACTGTCTGGATTTAGTTCTTTTCATTTCAAGGTTGATCACGTCAAGGTAAGCGCGTCCCTGCTGGCCACGGACAGTTTGACACTAAACACCTGTGACAGCAGGAGCACCAAGAGGGTCCACTATGAACAGGAGGACGGGAGGCGGGGCATGAGGAGCGTATACCAGCCAGCAGAGTACTGTAAATGCAAAAATAAAGCTAGGGGGAAGCTATAGTATGTGACTGACCTAGAGCTATAAAAAAGAAGAAATGAGTAGAAGCATGCACTACATTATCTATTTATTTGATTAATGATGCAGCTAATTAATATTCCTCAGATGTACAACCTCTCAAATGCTGCAAAAGTGTATTTTAAAGTTGATAACTGTGAAACCAAAATGAATCATTTGCAGTGTATGAATAATAATCATGCCACAGTTAAAGTATACATGCCATAGATAGATAGAGAAGTGAAAAGCAGCTCAGAGTTGACATGCTCCATCATCCACATATTGTGTATTAACAGAGGGCACATGGGAAACTAACAATGGCAGTGCCACTGCCGATGTACTGTCTTCTCTCTGTTTCTCACCACAGGGCTGTGCCTTTGAAGACAGACATGAAAACTGAGCCAGGCCACTGCGGGGCCCCTGAAGGAGGTCCCCTAGCAGATGCAGCCACCCGCCCTCCCCCTGTCTGCTCCCACCGGCCCCAGGCCCTGAAGACAGCCCCGAGGCTAATCGACCAGGAACACAATAAAGAAGCAGCAGAGGCAGGCAGTGCTGAGCATGTATGTCTGTGTGTGTACAGATGAAGGGGAAGAACATAAAACGGCATCCATCAAGCCCCTCTAAAGACAAGTAATGATCCAGAATCAGCACGGTTGTCGCACACTTAAAGAGTTTTATGTTTACACGAGCCTGGTCAATGAACAAAGAAGTCCTATTGTTCGATATGAAGCAGAGAGGATTCTTTGAATGACAGCCCCCCCCCCCCCCCCCCCCCCCCCCCCCCCCCCCCCCCCCCCCCCCCCCCCCCCCCCCCCCCCCCCCCCCCCCCCCCCCCCCCCCCCCCCCCCCCCCCCCCCCCCCCCCCCCCCCCCCCCCGACGGTATCTCCTAATCCATCAGATCTGCCAGGAAAAAAGCCGGTTTGTATCGTAGCAGAATAACAGGTTATGTTGCCTTAGGCTAAATCAAGCTTATTTGCATGCCTGCAATGATTCCCACATGGAGTTTTTAATTTGTAGTCCTGATAATGTTTTCTTTAACCCAAACTAATAATAGTCAATAGGCTTAAAAATCGTATTTTATTCTTTGATGACGATATAATAGCAGTATCACAGATTGCTTAAAAATATGCATTTTCCAATATTTCCGAACCTTTTTTATTGTGATTTTTTTACAGTATGAAATATTGTAATAAAGATTTATGTAAAGCTTCTACAGAAACATGATAAATCTGGAGAGAGAGCAAGTAAATAGATAAGCCATTAATAAAGATGAATAGTCTTAAGACTAATAACCAGAGTTGGTTAGAAAAAGGCAATATATTGGAAAAAAAAGAGAGAAATACCTAGACATTTAATTCATTTTTCCAATTTAAGGCATTTTTCATGAGATAATATAAAATAAAAAATAAACTTAAAAAACAAACCATACAACTAATGGCCACATACAAGCCTCAGCTCTGTGGCTACATATGTTTTAAGTTTATTTGGTTAGTTAGTTTGTAGTATCCAAATCTAACATAAAATATAGAACACATTACACAATGAATGTTGAAGGGAATTAATGCAAATGAAATCAAACACATTCAAAAATATTTTTAAAGCTTGCTCTAACATATATACATACATGTACATACACATGTTTACAAAAAATAGCCCTAATATTAAACAATGCATACATGGATTTTTAAAGACAATTATATACCTCATAAAGCAAATCCTGGTTATTTAATACTTACGAATCAACACCTCTTGAATGTGGATCTGTTGTTTACAGTGGATAAAATATACTAATTTCCTACTCAAGTTCTGCATCTCACATGGATTTGAAACTTTACCTTTTGGTCCAGGGGCAGTCTCCATATAAAAAAATCCACTACTTTACAAAAACATTTAACATAAAAGAGAATAAATCACCAACAGAATTGTCCAGAATGCAGTGGAGTGAATTTAGCCTTTTCTTACTTTACATAAATACTTAAACTGGGCTCCTCTTGACCTGCAAAAACATGAAATAATATTTAAATAATATAATGCTTTCAAAATTTGTAATTTTAAGTATATATAGTAAGAGATAAAAAAAAGTCAACTTCTGACCCCAACATACTGTGTCGCATTAAAATGGTAAAATACTGTAGAAAGGATTGCATTCTTGGCAGCATTTTCTGTTTCTAGTAAAATACTAAAATACACCCATAATGTTTTTTGCTTTATAATGGAAAGCAGTAATTTAACTGGTTTCTCACAGCACTTTGTCAAACATTTTTTGTTATTTATGTAACACTGCGATTGCTGGACTTGTGCTTATGCGTCTTGTACTTAATCAAAAATGGTATTTATTCCACTAAAGGTTAGTTGGGTTAGTTTATATCTTATAAGAAAGTTATCATGCAGTGTATTGCCTCTGTTTATTCTCTTTACACAATGTTAAATGAATATTAGAGCTGATCTGTCCTTCAAGAAAAAAATGGGTTACACATAGTTTTGGGAATATTTCAACAGTTCTATAAAAAGCACTGTGGAAAAGAAGAGTCTCTTTATAATTAAGTAATGAGGGAGCCATGGTTCAGTAGCGCACATACACACAGCTGAAAGCCACAAAGAGACCCAACCACCACCAACGGCAAGCCTCCCCATAGCTCTCACATTGCATCAAGTCACTGAGTGATGGGTAATTGTGTAAGGCAAGAGGGAAAAGAGTGGTGAAACGTGTTTCTTTCAGAGAGGGTACCAGCATTTGCACAAATGTATTTCTGGGGTGCCCCGATTAGTTGAGTGCATTCTACTAAAAAAAGAGGGTTCTTTAGAAGTTCTGTGGGCTGAATGATTTACAGAATCATTAATATTTGAGCAATCATTTGAACTTCTAAACGCTTCTGCAACGCTTCTTCAAGACCCATCACGGCTAGTGCACACAAATAAATGACATGTAGACTCATTATAGTTCCTCCTATTAAAAAAGTAAATAATTAAAAAATGTAGTTTCACATTTTAAAGTGAAGTTGAAAATTGTCTTGGTCTTATTTTGAATTAACACCTGTGAGTTCGGCAGCTTCAATCAGCTGCTTTGGGAGGGGCAGCCAATCAGAAGAAAGTCTGCTTAAAGGGAGCCATTTCAGACAGTGGATGACCTCAGGGTCTGCACCATGTTCTGGTGTGAGGGAATCCTGCAAAGTTACTCTGATAGAGAACAAGAATTAGACCAAAACCAAGAACTGCTGAAAATGAAATTAATATGTTCCCTTAAAAGGACAGAATGAGAAACGATGGCATGCCAAAAGTTCAGCATTATGAAAATACAACCAGAAGCCATCAGAAAATGGGTACACTGTGGTCATCAGAAGGATAGACATGATCAGCAACAGTAGTAAGGCTTTTACAGTTTAATGATGCTCAGTAGGTACAAAGGAACCCAAAGTGTGCCAAGAAGATATCAATTATCATTGTGCCATCACCACCACCACCACTAGCTTAGACTGCTGATACAATGTGTGTGAATTTATTTTATTTTTTTTTTTTACTTATTACCGTTAAATATAAAATTTATAGTTTTTTATTATCTATTATATTCTTGTAAGCTAGTTTTTATATTAAATAAAAAATTAGTATTTTTCATTCTACTCTTTTTTTTATCTGATCACCACCACCACCACACTAGTTAGCTTGAACAATGGTCCTGCTTTATATCATCGACCTGCCTGAATGTTGCATCTAGACCACAATTTGACTCAGTCTGGCACTGTGATGACTTGTAGCCTCAGTTTCCTTTCCTTAGGTGTCAGCAGTGTGACCTGGTGTGGTCTGCTGCTTGTCGATCGTCAGGGAACAGCACCCCAACACAGGAAGCCTGGATTGGCCTTCTGCTAAAAAAATTTGTTAACATCTGATCCTATTGATCTTACCCAGTAGGCAGTGCAAAGCTCATGAAGCCTGAGAAGTGAGGGGGCATGCCCAGCTGTAACTACCTCAAAGGCTAGACGTCTTCACTGCCTCCACTGATAATGTCTTGGTTAGATCATCTTTAATAAATTAGTTTACATTTAAGTGAACTTCTTGTCTGAACTCCCTTCCTGTCACCTAGTTTAAGCCTTGGGGACTGCACATTGCCAGACTATAATATTGCACCTGTCCCAGTTGACATAAAGACAAACCCAGTAAAAGAACAGAATGCTGTTTAAAATACGGCCTTTAATGTAAAATCAACCAGGGAAGAAAAAAAATGACAAGAGGAAAGAAAAAAACAGTGACACTATCACGCTTTCAGCCTGTCCTTCAACTCACTGATATGCTTGCTGTCCTCTTAACCATTACTTGAATCTCTGCTTAAAGGCAGTATAATCACAGCGTGCTTAAATGGCAACTAGATCTTCTCAACATACTCTCTTTTCACACATCTTCTGAAATTATATCTCTTCTCACCCATAGAGACATCCAATCACATTATTAATATCTAATCACCAAATATCCAGCCACACCTCAACATCCTCTCTCTATCCATCTGACCTTTCCACATACATGATTTAATATAGGATTTAAGCTTAAATTGCAAACTCACGTCATTGCATTTCTTCCATATTTGTTATATTGGTTAAACTTAAATGTACTTATTTTTTAAAATATTTGATTATATTCTGGTAAGTATTAAGCATCATTTACTATCAGCAAAAATCACATATAAATTATGCTCAGTTTGCCATTTTTATTTATTTATTTATGTTTACTTTTGCTGCTGTGTGATGTCATGGTTATCACAAGTACACAGCTCTGACTGCCAGTATTGCACTTCCACCCACCTGCAGTTCAAACCTTCTTTTAGGGATGGGCAGCCAATCAGAAGAATGTTGGCTTAAAGGGAGTACAGATATGAACTGAAAATGAAGGCTTGAACAAAGTATATAAAACAACCCCCCCAAAAACTGTGTGTATGAGTGTTAATAGTTAACAGTCAAGAAAACATTTGTGCTTATAAGATGAGCCCTTACTTTAGTGAGAGTTTCATTGTATTGTTCAAAGATATGTTTAGAATGTCATGATAGACAGGATTTCCAGTATATGGATGGATTGCCACGACCACAGCAGACACCAGCATAAACATCATCATCTCATAAACAATTTCAAGAAATTGGCCTTGAAGACCTTGTTCTGTTGTGTTGCTCAGCTTGTAATCTGTTGTGATGTCTTGGCTGAGAGCAGATTATTTGTACTTGCTTTGCCCATACCTTCATCACATTCACCAGTTACAAAAAAATCCAAATGCAGACAGTAAGATGAAATGTGTAATTAATTTGTGATCAATGAATAGAATCAATGTTTCTCCAAAGAACAACCTATAGACAGTAGAGAAAAAAAGTGGTACTTTCAGAAGAAAGTTGATAACAGAACAATCCACAAAGTAGTAAACATGTTTTCAAGCAGAAGCCCTTAAAGTGGTTGTTTTGCTCAGTTGGCAGGTTGTTGTGAGATGTTGGTTCAGATCAGATTACTTACACTTGCTTTGCCTACGTCTTTGGCATGTTTGTGGGTTACAAATGCAATCTGAGGTGACTGTGAGATAAGGCTTATGATGAAGTTGCAGTCAATAAGCAGAAAAGGAACTGTTTCTCTAAAATGAACGTATATGTTTGTTTGCATTACATTTTCCCCCCTCATTATCATGTTGAATAAACCACTTTGAGATTACTTGAGCTTTACTTGAGTCATTCTGCGCTCCAGATGGGTTAATTGCTTTAATCGTGTTAATTGTGATGATGGATTGATATGCGTTAACGTTGACAACCCTAATTTATTCATGTCTTACTTGAATCAATGTGTCAGTTTACACAATTGTGACCCCTCTATGATATTCAAAACTTGTATTGCATTACCTTCTGGGCAATTCTTCCCAGACATTTTTACAGTTAGTTTGAGAGGTATATGGCTCAGGTTAGCATTTCTATAACTGTAAACCAGTTTGTACTGGCAAATATAGGCTATAAATTTCACCAATTATGGAATTCTACAACTTTGGACTGTTTGTGCTATCAAAGCGACCCATACTTCAAAAATAACCAATTTTCTACCCACCATATGTCACAAACCTGTCAAAATAGAACACAAAACTGTCAAAGTTACCCATTATTAGATCTCTAATAAGTTTCACTTTAATAGGTATTAGAATTGACCTAAGTATGTGGGTAATAAACAATTTGAATATATGATTGAACTGCTCAACGTTTTAATGAAAATATATCCATTCATCTCTTTAGTTTAAGGGTCATGGGTGGCTGGAGCCTATCCCAGCTGCCATAGGGCAAGAGGCAGGGTACATCTTGGACAGGTCACTTGTCTAAAAGGATGATAAAGGCATAAAAAAGAAAAGAAAATACTAATAGCTTACTAAACTATACTATAAGCTAAAACAAATATCCAGTTTCACAACCTTTGTTCTTTTTTGTTGTATTCCAAAAAGGAATTTGTATTTCTGGCCAGAATTGAATCGGAAACTTATGCTTGGCAAACAAATGGGCTAACCCGTACACTTTATGAATTATGAAAAACATTCAAGTGATCACATATCAGACAGTTCAAATATCTCTCTAACATGGTATTTTCTTGAAACAAAAGTAAAAGTCTGAAAAAGACTTGTCTGTGGAATCCATTTCAAATGGATTAGACCTCCTTAGAATACATTTGGTGAGGTTTCCCAGCAAATCAGGTAGTAGCTGTTCTTTGTCTGATGGCCGTACTTTCTTGAGTACTTCTTTGCAGTTTATCTGAAAGACAGGAATCTGTGTTCAGTATATATGCTCAGTTTTGCAGATGTATTTGTCTACCTAAAGTGAGGATTAGCACATTGTCTCTAAATATTTACAACACAGAGTGACGCTTTTCTTTCCAAGCTTCTTAGACTATGATGACCTGGATGACTGAGAACCTTCACAGACTACACAGATTTGTTGTTCTTAAGTTGGAGATGTGTCAAAATAGATAACTTACATCTGATTTCTTAATGAATATTTCCAGGTTTCTCACAATTTCTTTCTCGTTGTCATTTTTGGCATGCTTTTGTAGGATGTCATTCACTTTGCAGAAGAAGTTATTCTGTACGGAACACAAGGACGGATTTATAAGCTTTTAAAAACACGTGCATTTACAATTATACAAGTTGGCTAGTGTTTTTTCTGCAGTTTGTCAAAATAAATAAATAACCAACTCAAACTGCCAATCAGAAGAACAATTCAAGAAAACTGAATGAATTAAAAGGAACATTGTTTCAAAGACATGAAAAAATGTCTCCTCACCCCACATCCATTGTCAGCCAGGTCAGACACATCCTCCACAAAGAACCTCTGTAAGATCCAAGAAAAAATTACTTTTGTCAGCTAACACTTATAACATATTGAATCATTTGTCTAGATAAGGCACCAAAAAATTTAATAGATTTAATAGAAAAAATATTTGTAACTGAACATTGCAAACATTTTTTAAAGGTTAGGGCACCAAAATAATGTTACAAAAATTTCAAGCTAAGTGTCACTCAAACAATTGTGCTTATGCGATGAACCCTTACCTCATTCAGATCTCTGTTGTACTTCTTAGTCAGGTCAATGATATGGTTTAGGTTGTCGTTACTGACAGGATTTGCAGCATATGGATTGATCAGCATGGCCACAGCAGACACCAGCACAAACATCATCATCTCAAAAACAATTTCAAGAAATTGGCCTTGAAGACCTTGTTTCTGTTGTGTTGCTCAGCTTGTAATCTGTTGTGATGTCTTGGCTGAGAGCAGATTATTTGTACTTGCTTTGCCCATACCTTCATCACATTCACCAGTTACAAAAAAATCCAAATGCAGACAGTAAGATGAAATGTGTAATTAATTTGTGATCAATGAATAGAATCAATGTTTCTCCAAAGAACAACCTATAGACAGTAGAGAAAAAAAGTGGTACTTTCAGAAGAAAGTTGATAACAGACACGTAATCCACAAAGTAGTAATATACTACGCAGACCATGTCTTCAAGCAGAAGCCCTTAAAGTGGTTGTTTTGCTCAGTTGGCAGGTTGTTGTGAGATGTTGGTTCAGATCAGATTACTTACACTTGCTTTGCCTACGTCTTTGGCATGTTTGTGGGTTACAAATGCAATCTGAGGTGACTGTGAGATAAGGCTTATGATGAAGTTGCAGTCAATAAGCAGAAAAGGAACTGTTTCTCTAAAATGAACGTATATGTTTGTTTGCATTACATTTTCCCCCCTCATTATCATGTTGAATAAACCACTTTGAGATTACTTGAGCTTTACTTGAGTCATTCTGCGCTCCAGATGGGTTAATTGCTTTAATCGTGTTAATTGTGATGATGGATTGATATGCGTTAACGTTGACAACCCTAATTTATTCATGTCTTACTTGAATCAATGTGTCAGTTTACACAATTGTGACCCCTCTATGATATTCAAAACTTGTATTGCATTACCTTCTGGGCAATTCTTCCCAGACATTTTTACAGTTAGTTTGAGAGGTATATGGCTCAGGTTAGCATTTCTATAACTGTAAACCAGTTTGTACTGGCAAATATAGGCTATAAATTTCACCAATTATGGAATTCTACAACTTTGGACTGTTTGTGCTATCAAAGCGACCCATACTTCAAAAATAACCAATTTTCTACCCACCATATGTCACAAACCTGTCAAAATAGAACACAAAACTGTCAAAGTTACCCATTATTAGATCTCTAAATAAGTTTCACTTTAATAGGTATTAGAATTGACCTAAGTATGTGGGTAATAAACAATTTGAATATATGATTGAACTGCTCAACGTTTTAATGAAAATATATCCATTCATCTCTTTAGTTTAAGGGTCATGGGGGTGCTGGAGCCTATCCCAGCTGCCATAGGGCAAGAGGCAGGGTACATCTTGGACAGGTCACTTGTCTAAAAGGATGATAAAGGCATAAAAAAGAAAAGAAAATACTAATAGCTTACTAAACTATACTATAAGCTAAAACAAATATCCAGTTTCACAACCTTTGTTCTTTTTTGTTGTATTCCAAAAAGGAATTTGTATTTCTGGCCAGAATTGAATCGGAAACTTATGCTTGGCAAACAAATGGGCTAACCCGTACACTTTATGAATTATGAAAAACATTCAAGTGATCACATATCAGACAGTTCAAATATCTCTCTAACATGGTATTTTCTTGAAACAAAAGTAAAAGTCTGAAAAAGACTTGTCTGTGGAATCCATTTCAAATGGATTAGACCTCCTTAGAATACATTTGGTGAGGTTTCCCAGCAAATCAGGTAGTAGCTGTTCTTTGTCTGATGGCCGTACTTTCTTGAGTACTTCTTTGCAGTTTATCTGAAAGACAGGAATCTGTGTTCAGTATATATGCTCAGTTTTGCAGATGTATTTGTCTACCTAAAGTGAGATTAGCACATTGTCTCTAAATATTTACAACACAGAGTGACGCTTTTCTTTCCAAGCTTCTTAGACTATGATGACCTGGATGACTGAGAACCTTCACAGACTACACAGATTTGTTGTTCTTAAGTTGGAGATGTGTCAAAATAGATAACTTACATCTGATTTCTTAATGAATATTTCCAGGTTTCTCACAATTTCTTTCTCGTTGTCATTTTTGGCATGCTTTTGTAGGATGTCATTCACTTTGCAGAAGAAGTTATTCTGTACGGAACACAAGGACGGATTTATAAGCTTTTAAAAACACGTGCATTTACAATTATACAAGTTGGCTAGTGTTTTTTCTGCAGTTTGTCAAAATAAATAAATAACCAACTCAAACTGCCAATCAGAAGAACAATTCAAGAAAACTGAATGAATTAAAAGGAACATTGTTTCAAAGACATGAAAAAATGTCTCCTCACCCCACATCCATTGTCAGCCAGGTCAGACACATCCTCCACAAAGAACCTCTGTAAGATCCAAGAAAAAATTACTTTTGTCAGCTAACACTTATAACATATTGAATCATTTGTCTAGATAAGGCACCAAAAAATTTAAGAATTTAATAGAAAAAATATTTGTAACTGAACATTGCAAACATTTTTTAAAGGTTAGGGCACCAAAATAATGTTACAAAAATTTCAAGCTAAGTGTCACTCAAACAATTGTGCTTATGCGATGAACCCTTACCTCATTCAGATCTCTGTTGTACTTCTTAGTCAGGTCAATGATATGGTTTAGGTTGTCGTTACTGACAGGATTTGCAGCATATGGATTGATCAGCATGGCCACAGCAGACACCAGCACAAACATCATCATCTCAAAAACAATTTCAAGAAATTGGCCTTGAAGACCTTGTTTCTGTTGTGTTGCTCAGCTTGTAATCTGTTGTGATGTCTTGGCTGAGAGCAGATTATTTGTACTTGCTTTGCCCATACCTTCATCACATTCACCAGTTACAAAAAAATCCAAATGCAGACAGTAAGATGAAATGTGTAATTAATTTGTGATCAATGAATAGAATCAATGTTTCTCCAAAGAACAACCTATAGACAGTAGAGAAAAAAAGTGGTACTTTCAGAAGAAAGTTGATAACAGACACGTAATCCACAAAGTAGTAATATACTACGCAGACCATGTCTTCAAGCAGAAGCCCTTAAAGTGGTTGTTTTGCTCAGTTGGCAGGTTGTTGTGAGATGTTGGTTCAGATCAGATTACTTACACTTGCTTTGCCTACGTCTTTGGCATGTTTGTGGGTTACAAATGCAATCTGAGGTGACTGTGAGATAAGGCTTATGATGAAGTTGCAGTCAATAAGCAGAAAAGGAACTGTTTCTCTAAAATGAACGTATATGTTTGTTTGCATTACATTTCCCCCCCTCATTATCATGTTGAATAAACCACTTTGAGATTACTTGAGCTTTACTTGAGTCATTCTGTGCTCCAGATGGGTTAATTGCTTTAATCGTGTTAATTGTGATGATGGATTGATATGCGTTAACGTTGACAGCCCTAATTTATTCATGTCTTACTTGAATCAATGTGTCAGTTTACACAATTGTGACCCCTCTATGATATTCAAAACTTGTATTGCATTACCTTCTGGGCAATTCTTCCCAGACATTTTTACAGTTAGTTTTGAGAGGTATATGGCTCAGGTTAGCATTTCTATAACTGTAAACCAGTTTGTACTGGCAAATATAGGCTATAAATTTCACCAATTATGGAATTCTACAACTTTGGACTGTTTGTGCTATCAAAGCGACCCATACTTCAAAAATAACCAATTTTCTACCCACCATATGTCACAAACCTGTCAAAATAGAACACAAAACTGTCAAAGTTACCCATTATTAGATCTCTAAGTAAGTTTCACTTTAATAGGTATTAGAATTGACCTAAGTATGTGGGTCATAAACAATTTGAATATATGATTGAACTGCTCAACGTTTTAATGAAAATATATCCATTCATCTCTTTAGTTTAAGGGTCATGGGGG
>NW_024584771.1:0-1420 GCF_018398535.1 Haplochromis burtoni
GACACAAATGAAAAACTGGTGTGCAAGTTGAAAAAGTCGCTATATGGGCTAAAACAATCAGGCCGAAATTGGAACAAGTTGTTGCATGAATATCTGAGTGAGAACAACTTTGTGCAGAACCCCGCTGACCATTGTGTTTACACAAAAATGACAGAAAATAAGAAGGTGATTCTGACAGTATGGGTGGATGACCTGATCATTGCTGCTAGTGATGAAAGTGAACTAACTGTTGTGAAGAAAATGGTCACAAATGGTCTATTTATGTTTGATGTGTGCTTTGCATTTGTGTGGCTGTTAATAAAGTTAGCGCGCTCTAGGGGGCGTATGCGTTCATCAAAATGGCCGAAGGCTGCTGTGTATTTATTCCTCCCTAGAATATCGTCGGTGAAGTGTGCTATGCACGTTAGATTTTACTAGATTAGATTTTACTGCGCATTTTCATACCTCTGCCAACACACTGTATTTTAGACATGCTGAAAGTCCAAACAAGCTCATATAAAACACAAACACTAGTGCAGGATGCTGAGAAAAGTCCATTATAACTCATAAAAGGTATGAAAATACAACTCACAAGTTTTTATAAGTTTGCTTCGTTTCAAGTAGTTTCTGGTTTATTTTGGTGCTTTCTAGTCTTTAGGTTTTGTTTCTGTGCCTCTCTTCTGTCCCTTATGTTACGTCTAGCTCTCATCTTTGATGTTTGTGTATTTCCTGTTTTACTTTGACAATCCCATGTCCTGTGTTAGTGCATCCCGTTTTGCTTCCTCTCTGTCTTGTGTGATTAGTCCCAGCTGTGTGCTGTGCAGTTCAACATTACACTAATCTAGAGAAACAGCAACGTACTAAGAAACACAAAGCTGTGAGCACTTTAAGCGTTCCAGCTGAAGAGCAAACATAAGCGTTGCTGCCTGAATGACAAACACTGAGGTGAAAGAAGATGGCAATCAGAAAGTAATGGCTATTGTTTGCAGCAAACGATTTTCTGAGTGTTTTATTAGTAATACTTGGAGTTGTGAATGGTTTCCAGCTCTCTAATAGTTTTTCTTAGAATATTGTTCGATGTCAGTGGAGCTAAAAGTAGAAACATTGTTTGCTACTATTCAACATTCAGGGAACTATAGTGAACATTTCCTCAAGGACTTCAACTCCAACTCTTCTCCCACCTCCTCTCAATTGAAAAAAAACATGGTAAACTTTTGATATGCTGACTTTAAGTTGCAGAATTTTTTATTTAGTTTTTACTGACAGTTTTATGAGTAATGCATGCTTTGAAAAATTCTTATATTTGTACAGTCGTACCTAATCACACTGGACAACACATGTTTGCATGTTTGCAGTGTACGTTGTCACATAAACCTTGAGACCAACACACTTCAGACCCCCTGGCGTGTCTGGTTGCTGGTGAAAAATGTGCATTCTCCAC
>NW_024584771.1:1445-8008 GCF_018398535.1 Haplochromis burtoni
TTGCATTGCTGGTGTATTTTGCGTGTTTCGTATTTTGCATGTGTTTGTATTTTGCATGTGTTTTTGTATTTTGCGTGTTTTGTATTTTGCATGTGTTTTGTATTTTGCATGTGTTTTGTATTTTGCATGTGTTTTGTATTTTGCATGTGCTTTGTATTTTGCATGTGTTTTGTATTTTGCATGTGTTTTGTATTTTGCGTGTGTTTTGTATTTTGCATGTGCTTTGTATTTTGCATGTGTTTTGTATTTTGCATGTGTTTTGTATTTTGCGTGTGCTTTGTCTCTAGGGGCCACCGTACAAAGAGCTGATTCTGAGAACTCACAACCGCAGTGAGCTTCTCCAAGATCTTATCCACGCTGCACTCAATGAGCCCATTTTGAGAAACTCACGCCTCGTCCCATCGTTTCAATCCCAGCGGGCAGCCTTGTGGGGGTTTGAACAGCCGGTTCTTAATTCTTCGATAAGTCAGGGCCAAGCCAGCTCCGATCAGCCAGAACCCTGTTACCATGGTTCCGAATAGGTAGATATCTTCAGCACTCAGGCTCACCCAAAAAGTATTTAGTCAGCCACCGATTGTGCAAGTTCCCCCACCTAAAATGATGACAGAGGTCAGTAATTTGCACCAGAGGTACACTTCAACTGTGAGAGACAGAATGTGAAAAAAACAAATCCATGAATCCACATGGTAGGATTTGTAAAGAATTTATTTGTAAATTAGGGTGGAAAATAAGTATTTGGTCAATACTGACCTCTGTCATCATTTTAGGTGGGGGAACTTGCACAATCGGTGGCTCACTAAATACTTTTTTGCCCCCTGTAGATTCTTCAGCAGTCAGGCTCACCCGAGCCCAGAAACTTCTCGTTGAGAAAAGGGTGTCAATTGCATTTAGGGACCAGTTGATCAAATCCATAATTCCTCTTTTAGGTTTTAGAGAACAGACTGTGAGAGAGTGTTCCAGGGAAAAGTAATACAAAAAACACGAGACTAGACAAGGACATAAGAGGCTAAGCAGGGAAGCTAAGGGAGAGGAGGAGAGGAGAAAAGTGCGACCGCCTTCACCAAGAGCCAAACGAGGTGAGATGAAATAAGATGGCAATCTGAAAGTAATGGGTATTATTTGCAGCAAACGATTTTCTGAGTGTTTTATTAGTAATACTTGGTGTTGTGAATGGTTTCCAGCTCTCTAATAGTATTTCTTAGAATATTGTTCAACGTCAGTGGAGCTAAAAGTAGAAACATTGTTTGCTAAAACTATTCAAGATTCAGGGAATGAGTGAACATTTCCTCAAGGACTTCAAAAAACCATGGTAAACTTGTGATATGCAAACTTTAATTTTGTTTTTGTCAAAACTAAATAAAACAATCTTTACAATCATTGACTCTGTGCTGCTGAATGGCAGCTGGTTGAAACGTCAGCTTGAATAAGAAGAACAAAGTGAATTTGTTTACTTGAGAAAGCTCTTTGTCTGTTATGATTTCTGTCTTTTCCTGGCAGGGAAGAAGTTAAGGACAAACAAAAAGCAGCAGCTTGAAAAAGCTTCACCTCCTTTAGAAGCTCTTCTACATATTTTTCTACATATGATGACAGCAGCTCTAAGCCTTGTATAGGACCAGTGCAGTAACAGGACCCTGACCAGTTCTGTTCATTTAGTTTTTAACTCTGCTTAGCAAACAGCTCGTAGGCGTCTTATTGCAACCTTCTGATAATAACAACACAACAACAAGTCTGAAGCCCAGGGTTTAGACATGACTCACACAGAGTAGAGACCAGTCAGGAATCATATTATAATATCCACTCTAGAGCGAACAAAGGCAGGTGTTTACTAACCAAAGAATCTACAGACGGTGTTAAGTGTGCATCATTTCTATACAGTCAAAGTCAATAGAAAATGATGTTAAAATGATGATAAGTGAGTGAACCAGGCCACACAGAAATCTGATCCCAAACACTGATTCAGGTGGATTATAATAAACTGATAATACAGATATATTTCTCATTCTAATCCACAAATAGAAAGTACTTCATGTGTTGGTCTGTGGGGCATCTCTGATCTCTGGTGTCAAACAAAACCCTCCATTTGAATTTCATTTTGAAGAAGAACACAAAGCTGTAGAGACACAAATCTGCTGAGTCGGCGGGTAACAAGGGAAGATTTTCTCCGTGTGAGCCGACGGGTTTGAACCCACCGTCGGGCCTTTCTGTGAGAAGTCTGCATGTTCTCCCCACATCTGCGTGGATTATTTGCTGAGTCTAAATGTGCCAATGCTCGTCTGTCTCCATGTGTTAGGCCACCTGTGGATCACTTCCTAGTTAAAGGAAGACTCTTCTTAAATCTCCTGTTGTGAGAAGCAGCCCACACCCGTAGCCCATACCCAGGAGTGGGTAATAAGGTGGAATAAGGTGGAATAAGAAACCAGCAGTAAAACCCTGCATGAACAAACATCTGCTCCAAGCACAGAGACACGTTTTCAACAATGTATTAGCTATTATTGGTTTATGCATGCAGCTGCAACAGATGTTGTACAATGGTCATGATGTAACTGGAGCTGGACTGGACCCACTCAAGGTAACTGCAGAGAATCACTGGAGGAACTTCTTTCACAAACTTCTGCATTCAAGCAGATCCATCAAATATACAGGGCTCCTTTTTACCAGCATGTTATAGAATAACTGTGGTCGGCCTGAAAAAGAACTATGAACTCATCATTTATTTAAATGCAGACTCCCATTCTGCTTTTACAACATCTGATTATTGTCCACATGAACTGGACTGAATGTGATTGGTGTGAGTAGTTGGAACTGTGACATCGATGGTGTCTCTGCCTCCTCTCTTAAACACAGTTAGTCTCTTTAATTCTGACTGAAACTGCAGTCAAGTAAACACAACTACACATCTTTGTATAGAAAGCTCACACAGTCACTTTCACTTTAGAATGAAAGAGTAAACTGAATGAATGTGTCGGCTTTATAATGTGCATGTTTCTCACAGAGGGGACGAAAGCCACCCGGTCAGGTTTCACAGAGATACAGGATGGAGCTGAATCCCAAACTAGTTCAAAGCACTGACATCAAGTTATGAAGAGCAACATGTTTCCTTGGTCCTCTGTCCCGGAGTGCAGTCTGTACCTCTATCCTGGATGATCCTTGTGTCCTTTGGGACACACTTCTATTAAAAGTTCAGTTTTATTTACACAGCGCCAAATCACAAATTCATGATTTGTTATTATAAAATCAAATGTAAAGATGATGCCTGCTAATGGGCGAGGACGTGCTGTCTAGTGCAGCATTACTGTAGCTGCCTACATGCCTGGAAGCTCAGTTTACTGTCTGCCTTTAATCCACAGGAGTCAAACGATTCCAGGGAGATGCTGATTTACAGGTGAACACAAAGCTGCGTCCAATCTGCTGATGCTGATGTAAAACCATGTCAGGTGGAGTTTCATGTGTGAGTTCAGTGTGTGGGGTTGTTAGAGATTTTCTACATTATACAATATAACCAAATCTCTATATCACAATATAATCAAGTAAGCCTTATATTCTAATCAAGTAAGCCTTATATTCTAACCAAGTAAGCCTTATATTCTAACCAAGTATGTCTTATATTCTGTGTGTTCATATATTTTCACACGGTAAAGCTTATTGTTAAAGAGAACATAATGCATTCCTTACTTAAGTGTTTGAGATGTTTGACAAGTCATGATATACTTTGTATTCCTCACCTCAGTATGTGATGTCAGATAAGCATGATATACTTCTGCATTGTTATTTTCAGTGTATGTGTGCAAGGTTAGATAAGCTGAGATAATGCCTGACCCCTGCTCTGACAGTTGAAAGAGGAAGTACTATGTAACCCATTTTTGGCTTATAAATAAAGCAAGCAGCCTGTGCTCGGTGTGTCTGTCTTCTCAGAGGCATTCACCCGTGTGCACGTTCCTTTAAAACTCTTAGTCGGTCTGCCAGTGTCTCATTTCTCTCTTACTTGTGTTTGAACAAATGTCAACCCCTGACAGGGGTGATTACGGTCTGTGGGCTGGCACGGCTTGGATGAGGAGGGAGGACATAGAAGACAATTAGAGAAGAACATGGGGGGAACGTCACGTTTAGTTCAAATAAACGGTTGAACATTGAGCAGCTGAACAATGAATCATTGATGTCACACATTTGTTACTGTGGTTGGAGCTGTTTTTTGCAGGCTAACAAATATTGCTGTAAATGCACTCGTGTCTTCAGCACTCGCAGAAAGAAGGTGTGCAGATTTAGCCGCAGGCAACCATGACGTGATGTGCATCAGACAAACTGCAATGACAGGAAATCTTGAACTTCCACTAGAAAAGGTCTCTATGAGCTGCTGGGAGGAGTTTTACCAAAGAACTCAGCAGAATGTGTCATGACTGGAATCTGCTCCAAGGTTAATAAAGATCAACTCTTTGTTTTTGCTGTTTGTGTGTCTGTAAGTGGACGAGCTGTTTGGTTTGACACAGCAGGGCTGAGCAGAAGGATCGTCTGTATGGAAAGAACATCAACACAATATCTGCAGTTCTAAGGGCTGAAAGAAGAAAAACAATCTTTACAATCACTGACATGAAATGAGTCCATTCAACAACTTTTTGAATTTGCTGTATCAAAAGACCAAGTTGTGTGATGAAAGGCCAGCAGTGCTGTGCACTACCAAGTAAATCCATGAGCAGTGTTGCTCATATCAATACTAACACTGCTCTGTGTCACTGCTAATGTCAAACATGCACAATGAAGTCTGTCTGAAGCTTTTGGTGTGACTATCACACCTATTTTATTTGTAGCCTGCAGCATGTTGTGTTTTACTGAGACGCACATTTATATTCAAGGTGTCCAAAAAATCTCAAAGCTGTGTTTTTATTGTGTTAACTAAGTATTGCAGAATGTGAACATCACAGTGATTTAGTGTCATTGAAATGTGTTCAGAACATTGATGATGCTTCATCTCATAAATCCTGACACACTGCTCTCCCCTACATATACATACATGTACTGCTCTACTTTGTTTTTCCCCAAAATATTGATGTAACACAGTCCAGTGTCTGTATAATGAACTTAGAGCATAGAAACAAAGTCTCAGTCCCATCACACTAGTATTGATCCGACACCAATACCAGCGTTGGTATCAATTCACCACCTTTAAGCTCCAGTTCATGCCTTTATTGAACAACTAATTCCTGCCTGTTCAAATGAAGTTCCTGCAGAAAGCTTTAAAAGGAGCAACATGTCAGTCTGTCACACTAACACATGCTGGAGCAGCTATTCATATTTAACATGCACATATTGTTCACAACCAAACAGCTGCAGTTCTCCCTCTCTGTGAAGCAGCACAGTTACATGGAAAAGATAAAGCCTGCAGTGGACAAGCTACTGATCTCAGATCTGTGGGTGATGACAGAGAGCACGTTTGGCTGTGCATTTATTAACACTGGGAACTGTGGGAACCAGTAGAAGAAGAAGGCTGCTTGATGATATCAAGGTAAGTGTGGAAACTTCTTCACACTGAGCATTTAATGCCTGCTCGCTGCTCATGTTGTGAGTGTGTGTGTCCTCACTCATCAGGAGTGTGTGAAGCTTTCATGTGCATCCATCCATCTGTTGCTGCATCAGTGTGTGTCCTCTATGAAAAGCTTGAGAGCTCCTCAGACCGTGCACACACACACATGAAGACCAGGCTGTGTCACAAAGTTTACACGTTTGATCCGACTGTGTGAAGAACACAACATGTGAAGCTTCAGCTTCTCTCTGTGTTTAAACACACTCACAGGCAGCCATGTGACTACCAAGCTTCAGCCAATCAGAACAAACTGGAGCAAAGTTCAACATATTAGAAGTTAGTTTGTGCCCAGTGTGCATGTTTCATGAGTGCTGGGATAACTGCAGAAGGAGTTAGAAGGAGACAGAACTTGCTGTCTAAGGAGACAGCAAGGAAGGAAAGTGAAAGGTTTCCAGGATCAGACGAGTCCCAAAATCATTAAATGGAAGTTTTTTTCAGACTGGAAGGAAAAATGAAGAAAAGAAGAATTTTTTCAGTCAGTTTTTAAAGTTTCACTCGCTCAGCGTCTCTCCTCTTATCACCGCTGATCAGACACATTTATTTATTTGAAGATGCAGTTAGCGGCTGACACGCTGATGATGCTCAGTAGATCTGATCTTTGTATCTGGATTTATTTGACAGGGACAGTTCATGTTCATGGACATCAGGATAAAAACAGAAGATGGAAACTCAGACACACAGACACACAAGAAAAGCCAGAGAAACAAAGACTAATCCAAACAATCCATCATACTGAGTCAAAGTGATCACAGGTCTGCTTTGTTGGAGCCTTCAAAGTGGAATATGTGGACTGTTCCTTTATTACTACCACTGAAGGCCACGCCTCTCTGGTCATGTGATCATGTGGTTTGTAGGACGCTCCTCTTCCTCAGAGGATCCACCTGTGCTTCCTCTCCTCTCTCCTCCACCTGTTACAGTGAGGGAACGTCCTCCATGATGGAGGAGCTGCTGGAAAGTGCTGAGAGTTTCCTCCAGAGTGAGACCTCTG
>NW_024584771.1:8649-9814 GCF_018398535.1 Haplochromis burtoni
ACACACAAACACACACGCACCTTTGACTTCGAGCTGCACTGATTTTTGTCTGATGACAAAAAACTGCCGTGATGTCTTTTTCCATACTGCACATCGATATTTCCCACTGTCTCTCTCTGTGGGCTGTTTCAGGGTCAGACTGAGGTCTCCAGTTCTCAGCAGGTCTTCATTCATCTTCGTTCGGTCTCTGTAAACCTGGTGCTGTTCTTCAGGCTGGTCAGAGCCGTTCTTATAGATATGGACTTTCAGCGATGGTTTAGGTTCATTGCGTACCCACCCCACTCCAACATCTCCAGGCAGGTTTTCTGAGGTTTTGAAGGGCAGCTGGACAGACTCCGCCCCCTCCACCTCCACCTGACAGTCTGAGAGGACAACAAACACAACATGAGCTGTACAAAGTGTGATTTGCCAGAAAGATCCCCAAAGAAGGCAGTCCTAAAAGCAGTGATGCTTATGAAGTTTTTGAAGATTGTTGCAAATATAACTGGTACGCTTTCAGTGATAACTAGCTTTGACCTTGACTGGGCGGTCAGGGATTCATATGCAACATTTCACATGGCTGGACTCAGTGAGGAACACAGACAACTTTTGAAACTGCTATAACTATGCTATAACTTTTGAAACTGAAAGAAATTGACCAAGAATAAAGGCTTAAGGATAAGTTCAGCTTGAAACAGAAGATCGAACAAATGTTCAAATTTAGAATTACAGTGGTCCCTCGTTATAAAGCAGTTCACCTTTTGCGGCCTCATTGTTTCACAGATTTTTTGTGTGCAATTTTGCATGCTTTCTTTCTTTTCTGTTTTTTTACAGCACATTGTGTTCTGCATCCTGATTGAATGTAGGCCATTGTAATTCAATGTCGTGTCTCCTGTACAGTACAGAATGCATTCAGCTTGTCAAATTTACATTAATCTTCAATTGCTAGCAGTGTGACTCTTAAGTGCTGTACTGTATGTTTGTAAGTGTGATGGCCAAACCCGTGGCCACACTCTAAAGTCTGTAACTTTTGTATTTTCATTCTTCATTTGAACATAGTAATACATTTTAGTTTCCAATAACTTTATTGATTGGTTTGGATACATTTGTTCTATTTGTAAGCGCGCACATTTAGTTTACTTATGTATTCATACTACTTCATTTCTTTGCTTTCTGACTAACCTTT
>NW_024584771.1:11064-12792 GCF_018398535.1 Haplochromis burtoni
CAGAGGTTGTTTGGTTTTCCCGATGTATAAATCCTGGCAATCCTCCGGGGACCCGATCCTTGGAGTGGACCAGTTTTTGGCGCAGCGTGTTTTGGGGTTTAAAAGCCACAGAGACACAGTGTTTAAAAAAAATGCATCTCAACTGCTCCGACACCCCTGACACATACGGGATCACTACAGGTTTTCGCTTAGGCAGCAGTTGTCCTTCTCTCCTGGATCGGCTGGAGCTTTCTTTTGGCGCCTTCCCAGCTTTGACAAAAGTCCAGCTGGGATAATTACACTTACTCAGGGCCTTCTTGATGTGATGTTCTTCCGCCTCCCTGGCTGCTGTGTCAGTGGGGATGGTGTTTGCTCTGTGTTGTAGCGTCCTGATGACACCCAGTTTGTGCTCCAGTGGATGATGAGAGTCAAACCTTAAATACTGATCCATATGCATAGGTTTACGGTACATATCAGCTTTTTGATAAGGGTACATCTTTCGCCATCTTACAATGCTGTGATTGCAGCTATGCCCCAACTCTCTATGAATGGTACTCACGGCCATTGATCAGTGGTCTTTGATCAGTGGTTGTTGATCAATGGTCATGAGAATTGGCATAATTAAGATTAAGGAACTGACCTCCCAGCCCATTGTTCCTTCAGTGGGCTAGTTTCAGTAATTATGGAAATGTAATGTTTTTTAAGATTTGGGAAACCTGCAGTCAGCTGAGACTGAAGAAGTCACTTGGATGAGTGACGAAACGTTTCTCACACTGAAAACACTACGTCCAGATGAACAGATTTACTTAGCTGGATGATTGAGCATCAAGATGTTTTCTCCCCAACAAAGACAAGAATGTTGACGAAACGTTTTGCACTGTCAAAGGCACCTGCGGTAGCACCCAAAACACAGAAGAAGATGCTAACCATTGCAAAAAAAGATGAACTTCTAGACATGGTAAAGGAAGGTAGACGTTACCGGATTATAAGGCACATCAACCGAAACAAAACACTCAGATAAGTCAAAGCTTTCTCAACTCATTCTTCTTGCTTCCTCTACTTCTGTACCATTAATTCATTAATGTTGAATTCTCTTGCAGCTGCTCCATTCCCATGTTCTGGACCTGAAAACAGGGCTTGATCTTTGGTTTCATTCTACTGGGCTTATTTTTCTACGAAGGTTTGAACTTTGAGAGTGTTTAAACAAGAGAGAAACGTGTAAAAATGTTCATGCCTGTCTGAGAAAAGTGTAGTGAGGGGTTTTGCAGCCTTAAAACATCATTAATAATTGTGGGTGGATTTCACCTATCGTGTTTTATTTTTAGAACGTAACTCCCTCGATAAATGAGGGATCAGTGTATATTTTTAAAACTAACAAGCTAAGATGAAGATACATCTAAATAAAATACTTATTGTTTATTTTCCACACTCCCAGGGAGCCATAAAAGAGGGCTGTCCTGCCCTAGGCTGTTGGAGTGATTGCCATGATTCACTCAGTGTTTCTTTTTCATTGATGTGTTTATACATCACTCTGCACTTAATCATTATTTATTAATAATCAAGCGCTCTTTTCCACATTGTCTTTTGTTTTCCTTCACTGGCTTTTACATAAAAATTTCAAATAATTTCTATTATTTGTGAATGAACTGAAAATAGATTCAAACTAAAAGCTTTTAGAGAATAAACTCCTGCATGACCTCTGACCTTTGACCTGTATCTACAGCACCAACCTCTGACTTTCAGCTCCAC
>NW_024584772.1:0-4755 GCF_018398535.1 Haplochromis burtoni
TCCCTCCTGTTGCCCATTCCCTCATTACTACCATGTGTATATAAGCCCTGTGTTTTCCTGTGCTCTGTGTCGCATCGTACCCGCAGATCCTGCTTGTGTGTTCCAGTTAGTGTCTTCATGTTTGGTTTCTGTTTTGTTGGTGCCAGCAATAAAGCTGTGGTTTTCAGTATATTTCTGTCTCAGAGTCCTGCACTTGGATCCACATCTCCACCTGCCCGCACACAGAGCCCTGACAGAACGAAGCGACCAGTATGGATCCAGCGGACTCACTTTACACCTCTGAGGGAGAGAATCTCGCGCACCTATGGGTTCAGTCACCCATAGCTCAGTCAGTCATTACTGTTGGAGGATAATCCACGCTGCAAGCCCCTACAAGAGGCAGCTGGAGGTAGTGTTTTTTGATAATTTTTTGTCGTCCACTGCCTCCACCGTCAGTTTTCTAAACATAAATGGACTTAAGCAAATAATAACAGCTCTAAGAGCGAGGCTAGCCTTCGAACTGTTTGGCATGGGCGGTCCAGGAAAGGACGATTCAGCTACCCTCCTGGAGTCCCTCACCACGTGGTGTTCTCGACGTAAGCGGCAGTTTTTGCCAAGGTTTATCGCCAAATCGTTTGATCCATCCTTGAAGAAGAAAGGCAACCCTAGGCATCACCACCCAACCACACTTCCCTTTTCTCCTGTAGTACGGACTGGTGCAGTTTTCATTTCCACTCCGCAGCAGCTTTTCTCCATGTCACCTTTTACCAGCCCTGATCCCATTTCAACTGGGAAGCGGCGGATGCGCTGCCAGCATTCACAGTCCCAGCAGGAGTCTGGGATTTTGTCTGAACAGCCGGCTAGGAATGTTCTGGATGATTGTCATGCTTCGAAACCTGTCAAGCATGTAGAGACCGCTGTTCGTCCTCAACTCAACACATCTGTGAGCGCAAACAACGTGTGTGTTATCCCAGATATTCATAAGCACCTGCCAGGTAACTCAGGAGTAGTTAATTCAGAAGTTGTTGTGCCTACTCCTGTGCCCATGTTTAAAAATGAACAGTGTGTTTCCTGGCCTTCAGTTCAGTTAGCTGCCCAGCAACCACCTTCCACTCGGTCAGCTGCCCAGCAGCCACCTTCAGCTCGGTCAGCTGCCCAGCAGCCACCTTCAGCTCGGTCAGCTGATCAGCAGCCACCTTCATGTCAGTTAGCTGACCAGCAGCCACCTTCAGTTCAGCTAGCTGCTCATCAGCCACCTGTTGCTCAGTGTCCTGTGTTTCCTGCTCAGCAGCCGCCTGTAGCCCAGTCACCAACTCCACCCCCACCACTTTCATCTCAAGTTCAGTCACCCATAGCTCAGTCTTCACCCCCGCTATCTATAGCTCAGTCGCTACCACAATCGGATTTTCTGCAAGCTTTGTTACAGTCCATGACCCAGTCAGTAGCTCAATTAGTGGAGGAATCATTAGCGTTGTCATCTGCTCAGTCAGCCACTCATCTTCACCCTCAGCCAGGGGTTCCAATTGTCTCTGGTCCTGCATCTGCTCCAGCTGGAGGGCTCGAGGAGCCCATCCAGCCTCACGGGGTGACCATGGCTCAGGGGGTTGGGAAACGTATCTGTAACCGGAAGGTTGCCGGTTCGATCCCCGGGCCCTCTGTCCTGGTCGTTGTGTCCTTGTGCAAGACACTTTACCCTACCGCCTACTAGTGTTGGCCAGAGGGGCCGATGGCGCGATATGGCAGCCTCGCTTCTGTCAGTCTGCCCCAGGGCAGCTGTGGCTACAACTGTAGCTTGCCTCCACCAGTGTGTGAATGTGAGAGTGAATGAATAGTGGCATTGTAAAGCGCTTTGAGTGCCTTGAAAAGCGCTATATAAATCCAATCCATTATTATTATTATTATGTGTCGTCAGCTGGAGGGCCCGAGTCACCCGTCCAGCCTCATGCCACGTCTGCTGGAGGGTCCGAGGAGCCCACCCAGCACCACGCCTCGTTAGCTGAGGGTCCTGGAGGACCCAGCCAGCACATCCTCACATCTGCTGATGGTCCGGGGAAGTCTGTTCAGCTGTCACCTGCTGAATCATCCCCCGCGACTTCTACATCATCGCTTGCAGCATCGCCGCCGTCAGGTTCCGCAGCCGTCCCGCCTCCGTGCCTTCATCCACGCCTGATCCAGCCTCCGTGCCTTCATCCACGGCTGGTCCAGCCTCCGTGACGCCGCCTTTGTCTGGTCCAGCTTCAGCTCCGCCTTCGTCTTCGTCTGGTCCAGCTCCGCCTTAGTCTGGTCCTGCCTCGTCTGGTCTTGCCTCGTCTGGTCCTGCGGTTGCCACACCGCCGTCAGAGCCAGCTCGACCTGTTCCGCCTCGCATCTGCCGGCCGTTTTCCAGGCCTCTAAGTTGGCATCATGGCCTTCGGGGACGGCCTCCGGAAAGAGTTTGTCGCCGCCGCTGGCATCGCGGCCGACCTCCGGACCTGCTCAGTGGCCGCCACTGCCTTCCAAGTGGTCGGCCTCCTGATTGGTTTTGCCTGCGCCACCGCCGTTGCCGTGTGCACGGTCGGCCTCCTGAACTGTTTGCCCGTCGTTGCCATTGCCATGTGCACAGTTGGTCCCCTGAACTTTTCATGGACTCTTGTTGAGCTCTAGTTTCATTTTTGATTTTCCTGCATTTTTGGACTCTTGTGCTCCTTGTTTTTTGTTTGGTACTTTTTTTGGACGAATAGGAAAGGAAGAGGGAGGTGGGGGTTGTTTTTGCTCACAGGCGGAGGGTGCTTTCGAGCCTTTGTTCTTATAAAACGCAGTTTTTACCCTTTCTTTCATCAGTACATATAAACAACGATAGTATTCAGGAAGTAAGTAAGTAAAACTTTATTTATATAGCACCTTTCAAGATAAAAATCACAAAGTGCTTCACAGAAGCTAAAACCTAAAAATAAAAATCAACAAAAAGCAAGTTTGAAGAAAACCAAACATTGCAGATTTTTTTTTTTTTTAATCACAACTCTGGTTTTAGTGACCTATCAACACGATTTAAAAACTGGTATAAAGTCGACTTTACTAACCCAAAATTGTTCCGTCTGTCCTGCTCACATCTCAAATGGTTGTACACGTTGTCATTAGCGTGGCTTCACTCCACATCAGCCACGTCGCTTTGCCAGCTAAAACACCGGTGTCGGCACATAAGGACGCTGTCATAGCCTGTCAATGACGTTGATTGGCTGCGTATATACGCATTATTGGCTGAACTATGGGATAAGGTGGCATCGTTCTAATCCCAAATGGTAGCAGCCAGTCACTCACTGACTAACACTGCAAAACAGGATTGTTGAAGTATTAATTTTAATTTCAATTCAGGTTAGATTTTTTTTGTGCGCAACGCAGATTTTCTGTGTGCAGAGACCGTGCCAGCAGTGCGCAATTGCGCACGTGCGCAGCTTAGAGGGAACACTGCCCACCATCAGTCATTAATTTTGATGACCAAGACCTATGATTGAAATTTTGCCTTGAAGGTCTTATTTGTCAATTTTATATGTACAGTTCTGTTCTTCAATTCTTCAGTCAACAAGTTGTGAAAGCAGATTCATAGGGGCTTTGGTAGGTGAGAAGGGAATGCCTCAAAGGGAGAAAATGACCATGAAAATGACCCAGCACTGACTGACTGCCTGAAACAGTCAGGTAGTGTTGAAAGAGAGCCAAAGTCATCAAGTATGGAGCTGCTTAGATTGCTCTAGTTTCACTAACTCAAATCGATATCTCATTCAACATTTCTTTCAGCTATTATTGTGAAAAACAGAAGTGCATTCTTAATGTTTATATTCTATATTCTTTCTGCACCATTTACTATTTTCATTCATTTCCTTTTTAATGTTCTGAAACTGTCCATCCCTGCCCAGCTGCGCTCCTCAGGTATCCAGTCCATTTTTCTATCCTCAAGGATAGAAAATCAACGCAATCCTACAAGGATAGTTTATGTGGTAGGCCTGTGGTAGCCTACAGGAGGAAAAGGATTTTGACGTTGCCAACGCAATCAAACAATATCACGTAGTATGTGGAATGCAGCTTTTTAAATCTTAAATTGTTTTCAAATTTCAAAACTGCTTCTTAAGATTTTGTGATTTTATATAGACCTCTTAATTTAGTGATGATAATGGTAAATAAATGGTAAATGGCCTGTATTTTATATAGCGCTTTACTAGTCCCTAAGGACCCCAAAGTGCTTTACACAACCAGTCATCCACCCATTCACACACTGGTGATGGCAAGCTACATTGTAACCACAGCCACCCTGGGGCGCACTGACAGAGATGATAATCTTTATATCTATATATTTTTCTTGCCCTTCCACATTGATGAGGATTGCTGTAAAGAGGACAGCTGTTAACAACAGGCCAAGTTATCTATAGCAACATTTACTTGATCTCTTATTGCAAAACCAAAACACATCTACACCCATCTTACAGTGGCCAAACAGGTGTTCTTAAAATGTTCACAGTAGCATTACATAACTGCTTTGCCACTGTCCCTGTTATGAAAAAAATATACAAATTTCTAACAGGGCTTTCAGTTTTTTTGTAAATATTTAAATATTTAATTTTTTTTAAAAAAGAAAAGAAAAGAAGCACACAGTAAAATGCTTGGGGTCTTTTAATAGTGGTCTTTTTAACTGACCACATTTGCTTGAGAAATGTTATTATAATCAGTGGGGTGTGTGTGTGTGTGTGTGTGTGTGTGTGTGTGTGTGTGTGTGTGTGTGTGTGTGTGTGTGTGTGTGTGTGTGTG
>NW_024584772.1:5434-6642 GCF_018398535.1 Haplochromis burtoni
CACTAAGGGAACACTGAATGACCTGGTGGTTTTTGTCAATAAAACTACTCATCTAAGCTTACCACAAAGTAACAGATCTCTTAGCAAAATTATGCAACATTTTAGGCACACTATTGCCCCGATCAAGTCAGTGAGCTGGATGTTTTACTCTAAACATGAACTACTGTTACAGCAACAGACATGGACTACTGGTGTCCCACACAACAACTCAATGTCTGTCATGAACTGGCTGTGTGGAGGCAGATGAGGACCCAAACGCAAAACTCACGGAGACAGGAACTGAACTCAAAATCACTGCTTCATTGCAGGCTTCACAAAGAAACAAAACTAAACTGGGAATGCTAACAGAAGACCGAGGGAACACAGAAAGACACACAGGTTCGGGGAGGAGACATTGACGACACGACACTGAACTGAGGGAGACATGCACATAAATACACAGAGGGTTAACGAGGGAAGTCGGAGCACACGGGGAACACAGCTGACACAGATAATCGTAACGGGACAGGGCAGGAGTGAACACAACATGAGGCATACTGACGAGAGACTGTCAAAGTAAAACAGGAAGTACACAGAGGTGCAGACAGGAGGAGAGAGAGCACGGGCATAGTGGGCTGGGGAAACATGGAATGAAACACGAGGGGAGACGAGGGCCCACAGATACATAGAGGGGCACACAGGGGATAAAAGTCACAAGGGGAAATCAAATAAGGAACAAAATACAAAAAGACATGAATACTAAGACTGCTGGGCCAACATGGCCCAGGATCATGACAAATGTCCACTATGTGAAGGAGCCAAACACATGCCTTCTCCTCTTATTAACTGAGATAAACTGCTGGCATATTTGTTTTACATCTGTCCAGTCTCTCCTGGTGGACATGGTAACACGTTATTCATGGTTACATACAATTTTAGACTGATGTGGGCCAAAGCCTAAAACGATGTGCTGGGAGTTTGCTGTTCTCCCAGGTTCAGATATTTGAAGTTTGCACAGCTACATTCTCGCCTGAAAATTTTTTTAAAGTTTATTTTGCAACCCAGAAAGAGTAATAATATTGCCTTGCATAGCCTGTAACGTTATTATGATGGACAGATTTTATGAGTGAACTTGGCTTTAAGTGACTTACAGGTTTCTTTGAAAAACACTTTCTTATATCCAGGTTCTTCCTTTTTGCTGCCATCCTCCTCTCCTCCTTGCAGGTCCT
>NW_024584772.1:6987-12770 GCF_018398535.1 Haplochromis burtoni
TTTTTTTTTCGATGACCAAGCATTTGTCTGTGAACCAGGGCAGGTGGGTGGGGTTAAGGCCGTGTTTATTATATCCAAACTGTTGCTGACGGAAGAGACGAGAAATGAAACTTAACTGAGACCAACGGTTGCAGCCAAGATGAGTCCAGGGTATGATATCCAAGTCCCGCTGTTGTCGATCAGACTCACATTGGGATCAGTTGACAAATAGGACCTTGGTTTAACGGTAAGCATTATTAGTGGTATTATTATTATTAGTAGTAGTAGTAGCAGTAGAAGTCTCATTATGTGTATACAAAATGATTCTAAACGTGAATGTGGATTTTTTTTTTTTAATGGCCGGTATTCGGCATTTTCTCATGGTTATCAAATTGTTTATAAAACATTGGACAGTGCGAAACCGACTGTTAATGTCACACTTCAGTAACTCTAGTTTCTTTATAAGTTTTATTATAATAAGTGTTTTTTTTTTCTTGTTCCTCTGGAACCATTATAATAGTAATAATGTAAATTATGCTCTGTGTGATGACACGACCAATGTATATCATAACATCATACGCTTTTCAGGTGAAGTCTTGTTTTTTTAATTTTTTTAAAGAAGTCAATAATCAGTTTTCAGCTAGCAGAAAAACAGAAATGGGAGGGAGGCTGAAGCCCCTGCATCATCAGACTAACCGTGCAGGAACATCATAAAGAATGCAGGAAGCTACTGTTAAAGGAGCAGCATTATTGCTGCTGACGCAAAAGAAGAGAAATGAAACTTAAGTAAGACTCCAGCTGAGTCCATGCGATGCTGTCCAAGACCGAACAATCAAACTCACGGTGGGGTGAGGTGACATAGGACATCAGTCAGTGAAAATATTAATGGTATTATTATTATTATTATTATTATTATTATTATTATTATTATTATTATATGGGGAAGCCCACGTTACACCTGGTATTGTATTTAAAGATGTGTAATTACGCCATCTAGCGGACTTTAGACCCGCTTTACTTTTTCTACGTGGTTATTTATTGTATATAAATACAGACGTTTTAATAATGGTGGTGGCAAATGTCACTACTCGGCAGCCATCTTGAAGCGCATCGGGGCACTTCCTTAGGCAGTTATTTAGAAGCATTATCTCAATAAGTTTTAATTTCAGTGGTCATTAGGGTAACTGTCTATATATCACAGGTCTAATTTTATAAATATGGTTTTGCCCCATAGATTAAATTTCTGGGTTTATGAGTTATATTTTCTTATGATGTTTCTGGTTAAACACTGGTAGCTCAAATGCGAGAATCCTTTACATACAGAGAGAATTCTTAATAGAAATCTGAGGGAGTTTAGTAAGCATCTTGAGTAGGTGACCTACAAACTGACAGGCTAATGCAGAGGCCGGGGTTCAAATTCACTTCAATTTGCCGTTTGCCTCCCTCTGCTCTTTCTCTCAGCTCCCAGCTGTCTGGTCTTATCTCCACTGCACTGTCGCAGTAAAGACACAATAGAAAAAACAAACTAAAATACCTGGAGCCACCAAATTTCTGAAAAGCAATAGCTTCCTCTACCACCCTAAGTAGACTATAGACTGCATATCTAGGTAGACTTAGTGCTTAGTGATTCTCAAAAAACTAGGAAAAACTTAACTTTGATTTTTGGTGTGGTTTGAATCCAGATCTCAAAGGGCAACTGTTGTTGCATAATTTTGTTTCAACACATTACACAATGTACAACCCCTCAACAAATTGAGAAACCACAAGATTTGCAAGATTTGCAAATTTCATAAACCCATATGTTATACACAATTAAAGCATAATTGGGGAGGGCTTGCATTTTTCAGTAAGACAGTGCTTATTGCAGCCATAGCTCCTACTACAAAGAATACCCTGGGTGCTAAACTGCTTTGCCTACAGTCCAGAAGTGATTCTCCAATTTACTTAATCCATTTACTTAATATTGTAAACTGAATGTAATCAAAATTGTACTTAATATTAAATATGGCAAATGGCCTGTATTTGTATAACGCTTTACACTGCATTCAGTCATCTTGAATGTGTGTGTGAACAGTGTTGGTCAAATTACTTGAAAAAAGTAATCAGTAACTAATTACTGATTACTTCCCCAAAAAAGTAATCCCGTTACTTTACTGATTACTTATTTTCAAAAGTAATTAATTACTTAGTTACTTTTTAAAAACAGGATTTACAACCTGAAGATGTGATAAAGCGATAGATCTTTCAGCCCAATTCTACTTTTTCTGCATAATCATCATACAAAATGTAATCAGATGGAAAAGTCTCTTTTTTAAACTTGTTTTATTAGTTTTAATCTTTTAACTTCATGCATCAAGCATAAATGTAATTATATGCAACATTCTCTGACTGGAAGAAATTAGTTTAATATTTAAACCTATTTTCTGCACATTCCAGCACATTTTTTTTTTGTGTGTTTACACTCACTCTTTCAAATAGATGCAAGTAAAACACAGCAGAAAATAAATAAAGTCAAAGACTAGCGGTCCTTTTGCTCTATTTTCACCTGTAAAGCAGGAGTGGGGTAGGCGGAGGTTTACCCTGGTGCAGGTGTGCCGCAGCAGTCAGTGGAAGAATCCGCGAGTTTCTCTGTGAATTTCCCATTACGTGGTAGCTACTCGGTGCTTGTTCGGAAGTTTAGGGGTTTTTTTGCTGTAAAAAGAAGTTTTCTTCCCACGCACAACGGACACTAATGTTTTTGTCACTTTTTATGGAATCAAACTCAAAGTAAGATCAGTACTTCCACGCTTTAAACGCTGCACACTCATACTCTCGCCCGCACTGATATATTATCCATTGTTGCTCTGCACACAGCTGTTGTCACGAAAGTCACACTTGCTTACGTCACTGTCATGAGACATTCTCGCAAAAAAATCACGTTTTTAGTAACGCAGTGTTCCTACGGGAAAGTAACGGTAATCTAATTACCGTTTTGCAATAGTAATCCCTTACTTTACTTGTTACTTGAAAAAAGTAATCGTTACTCCCCAACTCTGTGTGTGAATCATTCAGTCATTCACACACACATTGGTGATGGCATGCTACATTGCCACTGTGATCAATTGAATAACAATGCCTGGCAGCATGGCGCAACCTACAGAGACAAGGCTGCCGGACACTGGCGCCACCGGGCACTCTGAGGTGTGCAGTAGGCAACCAGTAGGCAACCAGAAGGCGACCAGTAGGTGACCGAGACTGTCTGCGCCAGGGCTCGAACCAGCAACCTTCCGATTACAAGATGAACTGCCAACTCTTGAGCCACAATCGCCCCCTAGAATTCAAATATGAATGTTATTATATTTCACTGGTAGTCTAGGTCTGAAAAACCAAACAAACTAATATGTAGTTGTGTGTTTCATAATACATGTATGAAAATGACCACATGTTTTTAACATGTGTTTGAAAATTGAATTTTCATAAACACATAACTCGAAATAAATAAGCACTAAAAAGAAAAGAGCCTTTTCCCTTTTAGCTCAAAGCCTTACATACTTGAAGGAGAAATGGCAAACCAGGAGCTCAGAAACACAAAAGCTCAGAATATTTAAAAAACAAAATGAACAAAACAATGGAAAAGGCTCATGGTAGTCAATTACTCTACCTTATCGTGTTTTACTTACACTTTTCAGTTGTCGTTGCTGACAATAAATAATATTGATTTGAATAATTAACTGATGAGTATAGATACCTATTTCTCAAATAGTTTGATTATATTTTAAACAAAAATACACAGAAGGTATTCTGTGAAACACATACTGAATTTTTTATCTGAGATAAATGTAAATAAATACCTTAATTTAAAACAAACACATACTTTAACATTTTAGACATTTATTTCAACTTATCAAACTCAAATAATTACTAAAAGGATATTCACAGATTTTATCAGGCTCATCTAACTTATATTTATAGTGATATTTACTAAGCCTCTGAATTACTTTTTAGAGGGTAGCTTAAAGAATATGCTGTGTTTCTTTGCTTTGAGAAACTCCTGGAAGTATGCTTTGGGTCATTGCTGATTTATCCTTACAGTTTTGAAGTGTTTGTCTGAATCTAATTAGAGACTATAGCCCTGTACACTTCAGCCCTGCTATTAATAATCTTTATCTTAGGTCTTATGTGGCAAAGTCTAATCTGGTTTCGGCGATGTATCAGTATTGGCATTTCTAACGGCTGTTAAATGAAAATTTTAAAAGTACAGAAGAAACACACTTCAGTCATCTTCTGAGTTTTAATGTTGCTTAGTTTGTCCACCACAGGAAACTCAACTCCCAACCTTCCTGTTGCGAACAGTGCTTGCTCAAAGCAGTCTAAGGAGCTTGGAAAGAAAAGCGTCTGGACTTCTTTAAGTTGCTTGAAGTTGTTTGAAGTTGAAGCTGCTTGAAGACATTTTACCTCTCATCTGAGAAGCTTACCCCACCCTATCATGTGATTTCCATGGGTGGGGTTAGGTTTCACAATGAGCTCAGCCGAAACCTTGGCTGATTGTGACCTGCACCTGTTTTCACACCTTTGCTCGTGTGATTAGGTAGAGGATCATTAGGGGGTTCTTTGTCCCTCTTGGGGGGACATGAGAGGTGAAACATCTTCAAGCAACTTAAAGAAGTCCAGATGGTTTTCTTTCCAAGTTCCTTAGGCTACGTCCACACTAACGCGTGTTCGTTTGAAAACGCATTGTTTTCTCTCCGTTTTGGCCTCAGTGTGGACACTCGAAAACGCAGACTTTCTAAAACGATGATACGTTTTAGTCATGTGATACAGTCATGTGACCAATCAAACAAAGATAGCGGAGTGCAATATACAGCAGTTGTTTTGTTTGCTCTCAATTTTGACAGCCCTAAAAAAGATTAATTTCAGTTTGTACATGCTTAAGATAGCTTTTCTTCAAATTCTTTAATTCTTACTCACTTTTGCGCATGCACAGGACTGGAACGTAAGTATTTTTGGCCGTTTCAATATGGACGTACAACTCTGTGAAAACAACTGAAAATGGTGTGGACGCGGAGCGTTTGCAGATGAAAACGCCGTTTTCAAATCTATCTGAGCTAGTGTGTAGCCTTTGAAATTTTTTTTGAAAACAGAGGTTTTTCTATGCGTTTGCACCTTTCGTCCACACGTAAATGTTGTTTTCGGTCACTGAAATCTGAGATTTTTAAAAAGCGCCTGCCAGGGTGGGTATTTCCGAAAACTCAGTTTTTGCATTTACGTGTGGACGAGGAAAACGGAGAAAACGCAGCATCAAAGGTGTGCGCCTTTTTTGACGTCACACTGTGCGCCACGTTTGTCATGATCCTGGGTCCTTTTGACCCAACGTTTTGTGTTTTCTGTTCTTTCTCTGTTTAGTGCTTACTCTGTTCTGCCCGTGTGTTCCTGTATCTAGTCCGCGTTTCTTAGTTTGTGTCCTTTCATGCGTAGTTCCTGTTTTATTGTGAAGGTCTGCGTCTTATGTGAGTGTTTTCCCTAGTGTTTGCCTCCCTAGTCTCGTCACGTTAATCACTCCCAGCTGTGTTCCCCACCTGTGTGTAATCTCCCTGTGTTCTCTGAGTGTATTTAAGTTGTGTCTTCTGTCATAGTAGTTGCTGGTTCGTCTGTGTTGTTTCCCCTCGGTCTCCCTGCATCTCTCCATGTGTATTTCCCCGGACCTCCCTGCATCTTCGTTTCTGGTTTGTTTTGTTAGTTTTACCCAGTTTAGGTTCCAGTTTCATGTTCCCAGTGCCTTTGTTGTTTGTTTTTCCCTTCGTTAATAAATACTCACCTGCACCAGA
>NW_024584773.1:0-1750 GCF_018398535.1 Haplochromis burtoni
TTTTTTTTACATCTATTCACCCAAAAAAGCACTATTAGTGTACAAACTTGGTTGATTGTGATTGTATGTGTTTATGAGTTGTACTGAGGCAATAAAAGTCCCAGTTGTTCACTTCCAAGTCAACTCCTTTTGTGAGTCACATACATAGACCTAAAAATGCAATACATGTTTTATCTCAATACCAAATAATGCTAAGGGGTTTGCGGGAGTGTGCCTAATGGCTGGACCTTAATCAACAGAGACTGGTCAGGTGCAGCTTGAAGAGATAAAAATGGGTCTGCCCTCTTGTGGGCTCGTCTGTTGCAGGAGGTGCCCTAGGGACTGTGTCCCCATCTTAGAACTCTAGACTTTGGCACTCCCATAAAGAATGACAGAGGATATGGGTTATGATTAGAAGGAACATAAACTTATCAAAACCAAGAGTGGTCCCTTTACCCTCCTTCGCTTTCATATATTTTTGTTGCCCACTCAACTATTGTGTTTTCTGTTTCAATTCAAATATGGATAGAAGTTTTTAATATGGCCTTGTTGAGACATTAAGCATGAATTCTTGGTAGTCCCTTGATTGGTAAGGTTGCTTGAAGCAATCTCAAATGAAAAGTATGCTCCGCCTTCTTCTCTGATGGGTGGTGTGCAAAACTAAACAACACAGCATGTCAATAAAAGAGAATGGCAAACAATAAAACTTAATGACTGGTGTAAAAAATGCAGAAAGCTGCCATGTGCTCATCTTTGCATAACAATTTAGTCATGCTTGTTTTACTGTATTCCTGTGTTACTACTAGTGTATCATCTCCTCAGTTTTCTTTTTCCTGTCAGCTACAGGGACAGTTTCATCTAAATGAGATGCACAAGACTGGAGATGTGGTTCTGGGGGGACTGTTTCAAGTCCACTTTTCAAGTGTTTCTGATCTGTCTTTTACCTCACAGCCACAACAGCCTACTTGCCATGGGTAACAATGACAGAAAAAAACTACAAAAAAAAAGAAAAAGAAAAAGAAAAACTATCAAACTTAATTCAAAGAAAATATTTTGTATCTAAAATAACTATGCCATTCGGAAATAAATGCATGTATCTTGAAAAATGCAGCTGCTTTTATTAATGTTAAACAATACATTTAATTGTTATTGTTGAATTTTCTTAATTGTTTATAACATTAGTAATTTTGCAACATATGTTACATTTTAAAAATCTTGTTGTTTATTCAATAATAACTTTTTCTTGTCTTAGTGTGTATGTCCTAGGATTTAAGCTCGCACAAACCATGGCGTTTGCTATTGATGAGATCAACAGAAACACAAACCTGCTACCTAATGTGACTCTGGGATACACTCTTTATGATAACTGCCTTGAACTTGGAATTGGATTCCGTGGAGCACTGTCATTAGCCAGTGGTCAAGAGGATCAAATTGTAGTAGATGATACATGTGTTGGAAATCCTCCAGTCATAGGGATTGTGGGTGATTCATCTTCTACAAATTCTATTGCAATCTCCAACGTCTTAGGTTTGTACAGAGTACCTATGGTAAGTTTTCTACTTGACCATGTGACTGTTTTCATGGATTAGTTTGATATAATTGAAAATGTAAAACCATTTTATGAATAAAAAAATAATGCAGTCATGATGACAAAGTTACGATATTTCTACGTGGATAGCTCTCCAATATACAGTCTGTATCTTTCACAGGTGAGTTATTTTGCCACATGTTCCTGCCTGAGTGACCGTCAAAAGTATCCATCCTTCTTTAG
>NW_024584773.1:2244-3831 GCF_018398535.1 Haplochromis burtoni
AAAATAATTACATAAATTTTATTTACAAGATGAATAGCTGCCTCATTGGCATAATAATGCCACTAAAGAAGTTCTACTTATAGTATCATTTCATAGATTTGGTCTAATTTAATTCACAGGTAGTAAGGCAAAATGTGACTGGCCTACAATGGATAGCCAGTGAAGCCTGGGCAGAATCTGCTGTGCTCCAAACACCTCACTTTATGCCATACCTGGGTGGTACACTGGGTATCACCATTCGTCGAGGAGAAATACCAGGGCTCAGGGAATTCCTGTTACAAATACGTCCTGATCTACATCACAACAGTAGCTACGGAAATAGCATGGTGAGAGTTGAACCCTTTCAATCAATCAAATCAATCACTCAATCAAGGCTTTATTCGTCACGTGCAGTTTGCCCTGCAGTGAAATAGGACCCCCCTTACCTTACACACATAACACAGACATCACATGGGGATAAAGCTCAGAGATCAGTAGCCTTAAAGAAAAAAAACACACTGAAATATACACTACAATGGGAAAGTACAAGAGAGACCTCTACTCATACTGGGCTCCTGGGAGGACAGTATGAGAACAGGAAACAAAAAAACTCCTCTGCACAAAAAAGCACATAAATGTCCACGACACAACATTATGGAACACGTGACAAGCCACAGGGTCGGGTGGGGGGTGAGGAGTAATCCGAAGCAACCACAGCAGCCATCCTGCCCAGCGCTACCATTCCAGCGCGGGCTCAGAACCGCCGTGTTCCCAAGAGGCAACAAGCATTGAAGGCGTTTGGAAAGTGGGGGGGATGAGTGTGTGCATATCAGTGTATATGTATGTGTGTGCGTGTCCAGAGTTCAGCTGAGACAGTGTCCTTCACCCTGCTAGGCTAAGTAAACAGTCTTCCAGCCAACCCAGGTGGCCTTACATGGAATAGGAAGGAACAGACTAAACGCAGTCGTTATCAGGGTGTTTTTGTTCGGCTCCAGCCTTGCGACCGCAGCTGGCTCCGAAAGGGTATCCGCATGAAGTGATGGTGCTTTTTACTTAAGTGCGAACAGCTCATAGTGATAGTGATAGTCACAACAAATATATATTTTCATCACGTGTAGCAAATAATTTTCAATATATTTCAGGTGAATCAGTTTTGGGAATTTACATTTCAGTGCAGATTTGCACCAGCTCCAGCAGGCTGGCTGGAAGGTGGGGGTGCAATATGCACTGGACAGGAAGATCTAGGAAATGTTGACACTGAGTACTTGGACATTTCCAACTTGAGGCCTGAGTATAATGTGTACAAAGCCGTTTATGCTCTTGCACATTCCCTTGATGATATGCTGCGGTGCAAGCCAGGAAGAGGGCCTTTTAGTGGGGACAGCTGTGCCACTTTACAGTCACTGGAGCCTTGGCAGGTGTGATATAATTTTACACACCACCTTTGAATAAATCATTTGCTTTATAATTACTTTTGGTGCAAAAAGTAATTTAATTATTCTATGTCCTTTTTAAACAGCTTGTTTATTACATGGAAAAGGTAAACTTCACCACTCCATCTGGGGATCAAGTGTCATTTGATGAGAATGGTGATGTGGTACCAATTTA
>NW_024584773.1:5021-6329 GCF_018398535.1 Haplochromis burtoni
AGAACAGAGCTGGCCCTTCGGATCACCCTGTTCAGTCTCTTCCTGTCCCCAGGAAGATAAGGAAGATAAATGTAATTGAAATTATTTTAATAAACTAAGCTTTCAAGTTGGATTCATTTAGCAGTTTTACTCTATATTCTTGTATATTTGGTCTGTCTTGAACTGATGGTGATCAAAACCATGCTGATCATTTCATGAAAACAACTCGGGCAGGACTTAAATACAGGTCTCAACTTTCAAACTTCAGTGCAGTTTGTTCTCAGTTCAAAATGTGCGACAATCAGAACTTAAGAGTAGTGACAATGCCAGGCTCCCAGACACACATAGCTCTCCAACACTTTTCTAGAGTGTCTTCCCAAACTTAACGTGCTCCTGTGACCAGCCAATTAAGAAGAGGCACTAACAAAGTCATCAGTGACAGATGAGTGGACATCCAGTGTTATGTAGAAACCAAAAGGCAGGAACCTATGAAAAGTCCAGACAATGCACAAAACTCAAAGCACTAAAAGTACACGGAATACACACTCGCACAAAACAGCTTGTTTATTACATGGAAAAGGTAAACTTCACCACTCCATCTGGGGATCAAGTGTCATTTGATGAGAATGGTGATGTGGTACCAATTTATGATGTTATTAACTGGTTGTGGCTCCCTGATGGAAGCACTAAAGTTCAAAATGTAGGTGAGGTCAAAAGGTCAGCTTTCAAAGGTGAAGAACTCATACTTGATGAAGGCAAAATCTTCTGGAACTTTGAATCCAAAAAGGTTAGATATGTTTTTATTTGACATTTACAGTATATAGAATTGTAGCAGGCAATAAATATTTATTTTTTATGTCCAATAGCCACCTCGATCAGTATGCAGTGAGAGTTGTCCTCCTGGTACCCACATGGTGAGAAGGAAGAGAGAGCCTGAATGCTGTTTTGACTGCATCCCTTGTTCTGAGGGAAAAATCACTAACAAGAGCAGTGGGTGTTTATCATTCTGTATGACATAATTGATTTAATTTCTGTGAAATATAGGATGCATTTAACCATCAACCCCTCTTTGTCAGGCTCCTTGGAGTGCACCAGTTGTCCAGAGGATTTTTGGTCAAACTCACAGCGTGATTACTGTGTTCCTAAGAAGACAGAGTTTCTCTCCTATCATGACCCTTTGGGTATTTGTTTGACAGCAACCTCTTTACTGGGAACATTTATATGTGCTGTTGTTCTGGGGATCTTTATCTACCATCGCACAACACCTATAGTACGTGCCAACAATTCAGAACTTAGTTTCCAGCTATTGTTGTCACTTAAGTTGTGTTT
>NW_024584773.1:7928-9408 GCF_018398535.1 Haplochromis burtoni
AGAGATGAGGCAGAGAGCCAGAAACAACTTCAAGATGTTTGGTGAAATTGGGTTTCTTTGATTGCATGTGGAGGGGAATGTTCTCTGTGGAAAAACAAACCTTTTGACCTGGTTGATAGGCTGGTGCAGGAGTTCGATTATGATCGACTACACGTTTATTTTGATCTCTGGTTCTCAGGAGTTCAGATTAGATTGCTTTCCATAGATAGCAACATCTGTGGAAATGATACTGTGCTGAGGGCACCATTAGTTCACCCTCAAGCAGAGGGGAAGCCAAAGGATGCCTCAAACAGTGACAGACCCGTGGCTGAGGATGTCATCGTGTTATGGCCATATTCCACCTTATTCCCCTCCAGGTGGATTGTATTCTACAGGCAATGCAGCAGAGTACGAATTCTAGCTCCTGTTTTATACGCTGTGTTTCTCTGTGGATGGAAACCAGAGGATAAACTAACCTGAGCTCATGCCCTGAACAGAACTCCTTCCATACTGGAGATGTACCTTGAGGGTCAATATTAGACACGACATCACTGGGAATGCCATGAAGTCAGAAGACATG
This sequence comes from Haplochromis burtoni, assembly GCF_018398535.1. Lineage (NCBI taxonomy): Eukaryota > Metazoa > Chordata > Actinopteri > Cichliformes > Cichlidae > Haplochromis > Haplochromis burtoni. Next base: position 8,488 of record NW_024584773.1, read on the forward strand.
TTTAATGAGGAGCTGGGCTGTTTTGATGATGGACAAAAGCTTCAGGAGAGCAACAAAATGGGCTGCTTTGGAAAACCGGTTAATGGTGGTAAGTATAACTCATGTTTCAGGCTACATGAGACCAAGGTTAGCTTGAAGTGGGAAGAGGCCTCAACAAACCTTCTTGCAGGGTTTTGGAAGGTTTATTCTGTGAACAGGCAAGGACATATTCTCAGATTTCTGTCATTAAAGCGGGTCACCAGAACAGATTGTGAAGAAAAGATTTGGTATGAAAGACACAAAAATCTTGCTGTAAGTACCCAATGAATATTTTTCAAGAGGATGCAGGGCACGTGGAGCTGGTTGGGGTGTCCACCGCTTGGATCCGGTTCCTTCCTCTAAGCATCCTCTAAAGACATGATTTCCAGTGTTAGAGAGCCAGTGATACAAGATGGAGGTAGGATGGTTTCATCTTCGGGTTTGTTATCCATGGAGGAGAACGGTCTGGACAAAGCATCTGGTTTAATGATCCAAGTCTGTAGATAATGGAGAAGATGAAGCAAAGAAAGAAAAGGGCCCACAAGGCTTGTCATGCATTCATCCTCTCGGGAGTTTGGTCCGTCCAATCCGTGTCCTCAAGCCAGTCTCCACTCAGCCAATTGTAATTCTTCCAGCACCATCTTGATGGTGAGCAACTCCAATCTCCAGTATCACAATTCATTTTTCCCAATGAGAGAAAATAAAATAGTAAATGGCCTCTATTTGTATAGCGCTTTACTAGTCCCTAAGGACCCCAAAGCGCTTTACACATCCAGCCGTCCACCCATTCACACACACATTCACACATTGCTGATGGCAAGCTACATTGTAGCCACAGCCACCCTGGGGCGCACTGACAGAGGCGAGGCTGCCGGACACTGGCGCCACCGGGCCCTCTGACCA
>NW_024584773.1:11097-12762 GCF_018398535.1 Haplochromis burtoni
GTAGGGTAAAGTGTCTTGCCCAAGGACACAACGACCAGGACAGAGAGCCCAGGGATCGAACCGGCAACCTTCCGGTTACAGATGCGATTCCCAATCCCCTGAGCCACGGTCGCCCACGCTGTACCACAGACTGGTACATATAGTGGGGGTCCTGGCTAATTTGGTGCCCCCCCCCCACACACACACACTCACACCAAAACAGACACACAACATGGATTAAGGATTGTCCATTAACATCTGTTATTGTGAAAACTGTTCTCGGAACCATACTGAATTTAACCAAATAAATATTTTATATAGGGAGAGAGAGAGAGTATGCAAATTGCTAACAAACAGTCAATATAATTCATCATACATTGTGAATACTAGACAAATCAACAATACACCTCTTCCAATTAATGGCTAATTAATATTATGCTGAACACAGTCCAAAAGATTCAATAAGCCGCCTCAGTGTCTACTGTCGGTCTACTGTTTACTATCATAGCAAAGTGGCTAACAAACGTAAACAGAAGTTTTCCCAATCCTTACTAATGAATGTTACCTTGTTTCAGGATACATAATACCTGCCATTATGCAAAAACACATCTGCTTACCTGTATCTTTTGCAGGTAAGCAGATGTGTCTTGGCACATCGGCACATTTGCACATTCTCCTCCTCTTGTCCATCTTCCATCAGTAATTTTGCACTGCAGTATAATCACCCAACCCCACAACATAAACTAATAGACCAACACCTTGTATAGGGCTTTTTTTCTGGGATTTCACACAACCCAGGAAAAATAATTACTACATAATGGGCTTGGATTGACAATATTATGAATGAAATGTGCACTATTTGGAAGCAGCCCGCCCCGTCCCCTTTCGACAAGTTGTGTGTGAGACTTCAGCACAGCATCAGCAAGCAGCAAGCAGGCACTGAGGGCCCTCGTGCTCACTTTTCGCGTATATTTGTGTGATAGAATTTAGAAAACATGTCGGTGCAAATTATAAGTCTATATCATAATGTCTTCAGTTTTTGTGTTTGTTGTAGGGCTGTCAACGTTAATGAGTTAACTGCCTCATCACGATTAACGTGATTAATATTTTTAATGCAATTAACCCATCTAGAGCACAGAATGGACAAACTTTGGAAAAACTGCACGAAATGCATTGACAGAGACATTTCAAGGATTTTGAGTCATTCTGCACTCCAAATAGATGAATTGAGTTAAAACTTTTAACCAGAGGTGGGACCAAGTCATTGTTTTGCAAGTCTCAAGTAAGTCTCAAGTCTTTATCCTCAAGTCTCAAGTCAAGTCTCAAGTAATGTCAGGCAAGTCAGAGTCGAGTCTCAAGTCACTGGTGTAAAAGTCCGAGTCAAGTCACAAGTCTGAAACTTTGAATTTCAAGTCCTTTCGAGTCTTTAAAAAAAAAAAAAAAAAAAAAATGTTGCAGTTATATGCTAAATGTAAATATTAGACCATGTAATTTTTAAATCTGTGTTTTTCTCAACACATGACAAAATAGTGAACTTAGAAAATATACACAAATTGTGAAATTGCACCTCTATAAAATGCAGCTCAATTAAACCTAGCTCCAAGAATAATTTTCACCGACAGTTCTGAGATAAGCTGCATGTTATTCTTGGATGCGGTTGTAGGACCGGCTTTAAAATCGCATGAC
>NW_024584774.1:0-12756 GCF_018398535.1 Haplochromis burtoni
GAATTCTGCTTAATACAAACATGAAAGTCCGTTTTTACTTAACACTTGTACAATTAAATGGCTTTTTCATTGTTTGAAGGATTGAAAGTTGAAGCTGAACATTTACAGTGCAAATCAGTTTTTCTACATGACAAAATGTTTCTTTTTACTGTATTAAGTAAAAAGAAATGAGAAATCTGTTAAATAGTAAGAAATAAATGTGTACAATTGCAAAAAAAAAAAAATCTGGTAGCTCATTTCTCAGCAGCAGGTGAGGCCAAGAAGCACCACATCCCACACACAAACTACCAGCAAAGGCCTCCCCAATAGGCGTGTTCTCTCCCTGCTGTTCTTGACATTCTAAACTGATTGACTAGAATGCCTTTTATTGTCACTATAAACACTCCTACCCAGTGCAGACATGCTGGAAAAGAAGAAAGGGGGGTGAGGTCCACAGTTCTGTGGACTGTATACTATGACAGGCTATATATACAGTGATGAATTTAAATATTGAGTATGGTATGTTTGTATAGTGTATTAAGGGAGCTTGATTGGTGAACCTGTGCCCGTCACTTGTAGCACATTCAGGGTCATCCAGCTATTCAAAGCAACTGTTGTCTGTGCATGTCATTGTGCCTGCAGCACCCTGGCGCCCACTGAGGAAGAGGCGAACAGGTGCAAACACTGGTGCCAGCGGCCCTTCTGCAGTCACCAGTAGGCAACGGGTGAATAAATGTCCGCCAAGGACACGACGGACTGAGCGGAGCTCAAAATCCTGGCGACCTTCGATTACAACGACCCAACTTTGAGCACGATCTCTCCATCCTGCCCTCAGTCGGTTCCACATCACTTGCAGATCAGCTGAGCTATGCTGCTGTCTTCAGCAACTCTGTGCATGATTTATCACCAGCTTAGGTTTAAGACTTACAGGGAGGCTGCAGAAGCCTTGTGGGAGCGCAAGTTGTATTTGAGGAATGGAGATAGATGGGGAACACAAGTTCTCTGAACCCAGAAACTGGGCCGGTTTAAAGTCAAAGCCTGAATGTTTGACAGTTTGTTGTGTTATTTAGTTAGGGGATATCTGGGCAGTGCTTTTGTATAATTATTAGCACTGTAACAAAAATATATCCCTTCAATTATTATCCAGTGACATAATTCCACATACAGAATACATTGCATCAAACAAAACAAACAATAGCACCAATATCCATTCTTTGCAGGCACTCAACCTGCATCCATATCTCAGTGTGACGTCAATTGCGGCGCGAACGCCTCAACATCAGAGGGTGACTGCTCTGTATCACAGTGGAACAGTTCTCATGTCAGTAGGTGACAAGAGCATGTCATTAGTTACCTCTGCCAGCACCTGGTACACCTGATGAGCGTCGCAGAATCATGTTCGACAGACCTCCTTACACGCTTGAGATGTCTTCGAACTGCAGTGACTGGAGTTGAGTGCTCACAACCGAAGGCCACAACCATGAGTACGCAACCGTCTCCCTCCATTCGCGTGGTCGACATCTCTGCCTTACTCAGCACGGCCCTCCATCTGCCATAGATATATTTCATCGTCATAAACTAGAACGTTGAGTATCTGCCCAGGACGTCGCTGTGTCTTCAGGGTCGTGTCTACCTGGCCATCTCTTACACTTCTTGGCCCAGTGATGTGACTCGATGCAACGGCAGGGCATGCAGTGAGCTGACTTCTCAGTTCAGGCAGTATTTGGTGGTTCCGCTTCTTCACCGCAGCCCGAACACCCATCGGTCCCATGCCAACAACCTCAAATGGCTCCATTCAATGTGGAGGAGCAGCTGCTCTACTCTGAGCCCCTCCCGGAAGACTGAACTTCTCACCCTATCTCTAAGGAAGAGGCCAGCCACCCTTCAGGAGAGCCCATTTCTGCCCTTGTATCCGCAATCTCATTCTTTCGGTCACTACCCACAGCTCGTGACCATAGGGGAGGGGAGGGACGTAGATCGACCAGTAAATTGAGAGCTTCGCTTTTACACTCAGCTCTCTCTTCACCACAACAGACTGGATATAGTCGATCCAAATCACTGCAGCCGCAGCACCAATCCAGTCTGTCGATCTCCCGTCTCTCGTCACTCATGAACAAGACCCCGAGATACTTAAACTTGGGGCAGGAACTCGTCCGTGACCTGAAGTGGGCACTCCACCCTTTTCCGGCTGAGGACCATGGCCTCAGATTTGGAGGTGCTGATTCTCATTCCCACTGCTTCACACTCAGCTGTGAACCGTTCCAAAGCGAGCAGAAGGCCATCACCTGATGAAGCCAACAGAACCACAAAGTAGAGATGAGATTCTGAGAACACCCACAAAGAGCTTTCTGACGTAGCTTTGCCGCTGCTCCAGGTGGCTCAGCACAGAGTGGAGAGCTACGTTGATGGCATCTTCTATGGATCTGTTCGCATGATTTGCAAACTGGTAATCACTGGTCTGATCCACAATGAAGATGAATCCGCATAGAAACAGGATGTGGACCAGCTGTTCCACTGTTGCAGTCAGAACCACCCGGACCCAACCGTGGAGGTGACAGTGAACCTTCAGACTCGCCCTAACTATCCTTAAAAATAGAGTACTTACCGTGGATCACTTCAGATTCCTAGGACCCACCTTTCACCGACAATGGTCACAAGACTCTCGAGAGGCCGAAGGGTGGCAACGATTCCGCTCAGACCATTATGAAAACGATATTCTGGCTGGGAAAAGGATATGTCAACTAAGGTTCACTGCAGAATGAGATGCCCGGGATGTGTTGGATCAAGTTTTTTATGCCATTATTTGCCTTATAGAATGTATTAAGTTCAATCTTATCGTATATTACAGTATGCTAAAGTCATCACATGACCTTTATTTTAGGTTGTTTTATACAATCATATTCTTGTTAGTGATGTTCTCTAGAGGTAAGTCCTGTGAATTCCAGATGATCTGTGGTGATAGCAGTTATCATAGTAATACACTATTATAGAGGTCTGGCGAGGTAAGCGTCTTTTTCTAGCTGGCTGCAGACTCTAGGAAAGAGGGGTCCAATGCTCTCAGGATCGACTGGTTCTAAGCTAAAAAGAGTATATCGGTGATGTTAGAGTACGGATGTCCTGTTACGTTGAAGCCCTCTTCACCAGTTTTGACGTGACGTAGTGATATTTACTATAAAAAAACAATGTTGTAGAGAAACCGTATGCACGTTGTTGCTCCTGGTAACATCGTTGTTGACCCGGACTCGTCTTTTTTCAGCGATTCCCGATGGAATTTCAGTGAAAGTAGGATGACAGGAGAGAGTACAGGTAAGAGCAGAAAGCTGCAACAGCTTTCAAGTTACTAAGAGGCAAAGACAAAGCAACATTCACAAGAACTTCTTACTGTCTTTCTAGTGACTTCAGCAAACGTCAGAGAGCCTGATCATTATCACTGAAGCAACAACTGATCTGACTGGACTACGAAAGACTACAAACGAAAAACAGAAGAAAACCACAACAAGCCCTGGACAAATATGTTTAATTGGCATAAATGTAAGAAATTCCTAACAGTATTATGAAGAAAGCATTTTTTAAATAAAGTTGTAAAACGTTTTTAATATTTCTTTTTCAAGAACCTGCAGGTTTGTTTTATTATGTGTTTAGTACATGATACATATTAAATCCCCTGTGATTTTCCAAAGCTGTGAGCTTTCATTCCAGATCAATGATTGGCTGGTTTGAAATCCCAGCTCACGTGTTGCTGTTATCTGTACCTGATAGAGGAGAGAGGAAGAACCAGATACAGTGAGAGACTAGGCTTCACTTACATCTCTCAATCACAATGAATAATGTTTCTGTAATAACAATGTTTTTTCTTTCAGGTTTCAATGAAACAGTCAGTCACAGGTTTGTTCTCTTTTTCCTCAGTTTGTTGTGTTACTGCATCATTTGCCTGCTAAATGTTTCTCTCATTGTGATCATCATCTTGGACAGCAACCTCCATGAATCAATGTATATTCTGCTCTGTGTCTTTTGCATCAATGCACTTTATGGAACAGCAGGTTTCTTCCCCAAATTTCTCTGGGATCTCCTCTCTGATGTTCATCTCATCTCATATTATGGTTGCCTTATTCAGACTAAGGTGATTTATTCTTTTGTCTGTGGTGAACTGTCGATTCTTGCACTCATGGCATATGACAGATATGTGGCCATATGTCAGCCACTGAAGTACCACTCTATCATGTCAAAGCAAAGAGTCATTAGGTTTGCATGTTTTTTGTGGTTAACAACCTTCTGCATTATGGCTGTGAATGCCTTTCTAACATCCAGACTGAAGTTATGCAGCCCGTATATTTCCAGACTCTTCTGTGTGAACTGGAGTATTGTTCAACTCGCTTGTTTTCCAGCACAAACTATAGTTAATGGCATATTTGCAAATATTACAATAATTATTTATTTGCTTCATGGTGTTTTTATAGTTTGGTCCTATATGTATATCATTCAAACATGTGTAAAGTCTATAGAAAACAGGGCAAAGTTCATGCAAACATGTGTCCCACATCTCGTCTCATTATTTACTTTTGTTGTGGCAATACTTACTGATGTTATAAGTATGCGACTGGGTTCGAAAGAGTTGCCTGCCTTCAAAACTTTGTAGCATTAGAGTTTCTTGTCATTCCTCCTATTATGAATCCTCTGATTTACGGTTTCAAACTGACCAAAATTCGAAAAAAAATTTATAGTGTTGTTATTTTAAAAAGAACTAATTTTTGTTTTATTCGATCAGAAAATAGTTTCACACACAGCTAAGTGTCACACCCATTGTTTGACATCCATTTTAAAATAAGTCCAAAAAAATGTTTAATTTTTACTGAAATTTGTGTTTTATTTGGAGTTGTCTGAAAACATGTCTATTGATGTGAGCGGATATGAAGTTTTATTATTTATCTGCATTTCCCAGATGATTTACATTTTGTAGATGTCTTTGCACTAAATGTATTTTTGATGGTCACCTGCCTAATTACCAAAAAAACACTGATATGTAGAAAGGCTGTAAATTTCAGTCTTTCTTCTCATTACTGTTCAAGGAAATAACAGGCACCGTGGAGACTGCACATGTGAAAAGGATTAAAAGAAAAACTGCTTTAGATGTGGCAGCACTATCAGAGTGTCAATCTATTTTGATATTATGCTGTCTTATAAATCTGATCCACAACCACATGGATGTGAAGCAGTTTTAGTAGTTTTCTCAGTTTTATCCTCTTTTTCTTTAACACTTATTGAACCAGTCAGAGGTTTTAGCAACTGGACCAGTTTTAGAATTTCTGCTTAATCAAACATGAAATTCGTTTTTACTTAACACTTGTACAATTAAATGGCTTTTTGATTGTTTGAAGGATTGAAAGTTGATGCTGAACATTTACAGTGCAAATCAGTTTTTCTACATGACAAAATTTAGAAATCTGTTAAATAGTAAGAAATAAATGTGTAAAATTTGCACAAAAAAAATTCTGGTAGCTCATTTCCCAGCAGCAGGTGAGTCCAAGAAGCACCACATCCCACACACAAACTACCCTCACCAGCCTCCCCCACAGGTGTGTTCTCTCCCTGCTTTTCTTGTCCCATATGTGAAACTCCTTACGTTCGCTGATGACACCACCATCATTGGTCTGATCCTTAAGTCTGATTTTTCTGATGCTTAACAATACAGTAGCTACTGTGGATCACTTCAGATTCCTAGGATCCACCTTTCCACACGATCTGAAGTGATCCTTGCATATAAACTCTTTCCAGAAGAAGGCCCTAAGTTGCCTCAGGAACTACAACCTGCCACAGGAGCTGCTGGTCATCTTCCACATTCCTATCATCTAGTCTGTTCTGTGGACATCAGTCACTGGGCCAGACTGCAACAGGCAATCAGATCTGCAGAGATGATCATCAGTGCTGATCTTGCCTCCATCCAGGACCTGTAGAGGTCCAGTGTTAGGAAATCTCTGCAGACCGCTCACGTCCCGGACATGAACTGTTCAAACTGCTGCATTCAGGAGGCTCTGCCGCTGTTTAGTAAAACAAGCCACGCAAAGACAGTTTCTTCAAGCAGGCTGTTACTCTGAACACTGTGATATAACCCACTGTTACATCCCTCAGGCCATATGCACATTGCACAGCTCAGTTTCGCACTTATAGTTAGTATAGTTTTCTAAGGCTTTCTGTAACTTGTTTTTTCTTACTTTGCTGGGTCAAATTTGGCTCCTGGGCCTTGTTGACACCTCTAGTGTAATTAGTTAGAAAGTTGGAATATTTCGTGTATATCTAAGATTACTTCCATTTCCAAGATTTTTGCACTAAATGTATTTTTGAAGGTCAAAATAAATGTAAACCCACAACTGTCCTTTCTTCTCATTACACTTGGCAAGTCTGGTTAGTTGAAAGGTTTTTTTTTTAATATTTTACCTGTTCAGGTTCATTTGCACATTGTCCAGTGTGCAAAAAAAGAAAAAAAACATTAATTAAATGTGTTAAACCAAAAGCAATGAGTCTGTTTTAAAATGTAAGGAGTGAAAAAGACAGATATTTGCGTTAAAATGTAGGGAAGAAAAGTAAAAAGATGTAGATACCTGTAAATTCTAGAGTAGCAAAGTATTTCTGCTTTATTAGTTCCAACCTCTTTTCTGTGTTGTGCCTTTGTTACACTGTAAAAAAAAAAGTAATATAAAAGTATTTTACTGTGTATTTTACAGTTTTGTGCTGTTTTCCAGAATATCATTAAATTCACATAAATAGACTGTGATTTTACATTTCAAATGTAAATTAACGTAAAATCACTGTAAATGTAATAAAACATAATTTTCTTGTTTTTTAAATGTATCTGTCTGTACATGAGCATATTTAGATTGTTAAAATACATTCACAAATGTATCATAATTTCACAAATATTTGTCCGTTATTTGAAAGATTGAACTGTTAAATTCAAATGTAATGCTATGGAAAAATATATAAAATGATTCTTATAAACTTTTTTTTTACATCAAATAATTATTATTATTGTTGTTTAGGACGATCGTGGCTCAAGAGTTGGCAGTTTGCCTTGTAATCAGAAGGTTGCCGTTCGAGCCCTCGGCTCGGACAGATCTCGGATAGTGTGTAGATCATATGGACAAGACATTTCACCCAGTGGCGGTCCTAGCCTGTTTGGCGCCCCAAGGTGAAAAATAGAACGACACGCCTAAATTGAAAAAAGGCCCAATACACACACACACATAAAACATATTAAGGATTATACATTAACATAAAACTGTTGTCGGAACCATACTGAATTTCAGAGACCACACACATAAAGAGAGAGAGTATGCATTGTATGCAAACAGCTACCAAACAGCCATCATAATTCGTCATACAATGAGAACAGGCAACAAAATTGACAATGACTAATTAACATTAAAATCTGTAACATAATGTACTGTTTGGAGTTTAGTCTGTTACTGTTACTATTTTTACCATTTCTTCTTTGGAGCAACTGTAACCCACATTATTTCCTTAGGGATTAATAAAGTATTCTGATTCTGATTGTTTCAGGATGACCTGCCATTATCCAATACACATCTGCTTACCTGTATCTTTTGCTCGTTTCTCCTCCTCTTCTTTTCTCTTTTTTCTAAACTGAGCACCTGATGGCTTTGAACTTTTCTTGTCCATCTTCCATTGGTTTTAATTTTGCACTCCAGTATGAACACCAATCCCCAACCCGAGGATCACCACAACATATCTAACTAGACCTACACCTTAGTTCACAGATTCACTTTGTTTAGGGTGCATTTCTGGGATTTCACACAACCCAGGATTCAAATTCACGAATACATAATGGGCTTGGATTTACAACATTTAAATGAAATGTGCTCTATTTGGAAGCAGCAGCCCTCTCCCTTTCGACGGGTTGTGTGTGAGACTTTAAATCATCAAACTGTAAATGTATAAATTGTTATTGTTATCCCTTTACTCCGGTCCTAAAATGTATATGAAAGCGATCGGTGCCTATGCCATTCCCAATATGCGCTGGCTGATGTCGGGGCAGCATGAGTGATGGAGCAATTTTTTATTTTTATTTTTTTTTGCCGGATGCCCGTGATGCTGCCCCCCACCACGTCGCCCGTATCAAAAACCGCTACTGACTTCACCTACCACCTACTGGTGTTGGCCAGAGGGGCCGATGGCGCGATATGGCAGCCTGGCTTCTGTCAGTCCCGCAGGGCAGCTGTAACTACAACTGTAGCTGCCTCCACCAGTGTGTGAATGTGAGAGTGAATGAATAGTGGAATTGTAAAGCGCTTTGAGGGTCTCGAAAAGCGCTATATAAATGCAATCCATCATTATTATTATTATTATTTAAACCAACTGTTAACTGTATATTTCTGTACATTTAAGTATTATTATTCATATTGCCGCATTCATTGACGTTGTTTATAGGTAATTTCATTGTTTACTCACATTAAAATGTTCCTAATTTAATTTTTAAAAGCACTTGAAAAAGGCAAAATCACATGTAAAATTAGGGCAACAAACTGTAGTGTCATTACTGAAAATAAACGTATTTTTATGAGAAAGTTATTTTCTGTTATTTTCTGGGATTAATTTGGTGCCCCAGCTGCTGGAATATTACTGTTTTTTTAGGATTGTTTTTTTACAGTGTAGTTCTTGTGGGTTTCCATAAGTCATTTTTTTCTTATTCTAAACAAAGAACTCCATATTTTTTCTGTATTACCTTGAAGTAAGCCGTATGCACCATGAACTGTTTTCTTCAGTGATTACTTCACTGATTTCTGTTTTTCTTTTGAAATATTGTCAGTCATAAAGACTTGGAACAACCTTGTCCATCTGATTACCGTATTTACAGTAATGTCGCTTTTCTTTTTTTCTACCTAATTAAACGTTAACCTTTGCTGGTTTGTCATACCTCGCATTTACAGCTTCAAACTGACATTTGAAATAATATTTGTTGTGGTGTTACATTTGAAGCAAATGACATTTTTATGATTTTCTAAAGACTTCATAGTCATATTAATCTTGTTCATTACAGTTACCATCAAACCTTTACTTGCCTTAAGAAAAATGTAATAGCTTTCCTCTCTTCAGGAACTCTCTGCAGGAGGGGGAGATACAGGAGAGGTGGAGGAAGATCTCAGCCTGGGCGTCTATTGTCTTATGTAGTCTGGAAGATGAGTGGATGGTGGGGTGGGTGCAGTTTTCTCTGTGGTGGGGTTGGGTGGACTGTCCCGGGCTCTGTGGGGCCGGGCGGCGCTGCTGCACTGGGCCCGGTCGTGAGAAATAGAGAGGCTACTGGCGAGCTCCCCCCCGTCTATCGTTGCAGACTCGACATTTAGTTTTCATAACAGCCCAGTAAGGAACCTCGAGTATCGCCCTGCATTAGTGAGGGCTAAGTGATGGACAAGTCCTCACTTTAGACTGGGCTCTCAGCGTTGGGAGCTGCCCCAGAGTAGACGAGTGACTCTGTTTACCCTCAGGCCTTTTGGTCCGCTGCCTTCCCCCCCATTCTTTCCAGGTGCTGTTAGAACCTACAAATGTTCTGCTCCTGTCCCCTAGCGTACCATTTCTTACACCACACCAAAACCACCACTTAATAGACCTAGAAGTGCAGGACCATTTAGGATAATTTAGCTTGTTACTGGTCATCGTCAGATACAGAGGAGGGCTACCCCCCCCTCTTGTCCCTTCGCCCTTCCTGCCGCAATACCCACCGGTGAGACCATGCAGTACACGACATGCCTATCAAGGTCCTTTCCGCTTACCAGAAATTACTATCATTTTAAACTATGAGAATCCATTTTTGGTGGGCACCGCAAGTAAACTTGTGTGTAAGTAAAAAGGATTTTAACTATAATAAAACCGCTTATAAGAGTCCAAATTGCCATATAGGATCTGGGTGTACACCTCACCCCTGGCGTCGTTGCCCACCTCTCAATTTTAAATACACGTAGACATTGAGGGCTAGCAGGAGGGACTATGCGCTTACCTGCTGCTCTCTGGCAGGTAGCTCCATGCCCTCCTGGGTTTTAAATGCACCTTAGAACACACATGCATCAACACTACAATGAGCGGGTGGAGGGAGGTTTGGAGTCTTCTCTCACCCCCATTCTCTGCGACCTGCTGGAGCGGGGGGGCTAGGAGGAGGAGTTGGCCGTCCGACTGCGGTCTGGAGTGTGGGGCCTCCCTGCTGCTGCGGAGTCGGGGCGGTCTGCCTCCCCCCACCGCAGGGAAAAGGGTAACACCACCTGGGTCTGGGTGCAGTTCCCCCCTCCAGGGGCAAGGGTACCTAGACCCGGTTTGTAGAGTACGCTTGGGGAGTGTGATCGTGTGTACAGCGTCTCTTTATGTCTGTCTCCACGTTGGTTGAGTGTGGAGTAAGTGCATATGAGAGCATGAGGGTGGGAATGGATGTTTGTGTCTGTGTGTGCCTGTATGTCTGTGTCTATATGTCAGGTTGGGTATCAGACGCCACCTCTCTGGGGACATCTCAGGCCCTCCAAGGTTTGGAGGCCTATCTCCCCCACCACCACTTCCCCTGCCAGTGGCGGACTCCCTCAGGTGTCGGTGCGTTGGTGGTTCTTTGTGTCTGGGGGTGGGCGTCCAGGTACACACCGGCTCACTCCTTGGCGGCCGCTTATCGGGGCCTGGAGCCTGGGGCTCGCTCGGGCCCCTTCGGAGGTGGGGTGCCCCCGGCCTCTCGGCCTGGGGCTCGGTCACTCAGGCACAGCTGGCGGCCGGCGGAGCTCATGGGCGCGTCACTGCAACTCCCCCTGGCTTCTGCTCCGCGGCTGCTGAGTGAGCCCTCATCTGGGACTCTCCTCAGCTCTTACTGGAACAGTGGCGCGGCTGCCCCTCTGTTGGTCTTCCTTGGTCTCTTGTGTTCTGGGGGCCTCCGGATGTCTGGAGTTTTGATCTCCTCCATACCTGCTTCACACCCTGGAGGACGGGGCTGTGGCCCCCCCACACTCCCTTACCCTTATGTACTAACAGTTATCGCCTATTGTGTTGTCTTGTGTTCTGTGGGGCCTCTGGCTTGCGCATATTGTCTGGATGTTATTCAATATTAGCCTTTCACTGCTTTTAAATTAACTACAGAACTTTCAAATCTACCCTAGAATGTGGAGGGTAGCCTCTATATGGACCCTGATTTGGCCACCTCCCATCCAAATCCACCTGAGGGCGATCAGCTCTCCCACTTGAGCTCCATGGTTGACACTTTCTAACCTTCTTTGGATACTAAACTAGAATTCCTGCTGAACCTTCTCCTACAACAAGTTAGACATCCGGCGTGACCCAACAGTAAAGGGTTGCTATGCTCAGTATACCCCTAATCTCTACACCATATCTTCCTTTAGAGCTGTCTAAACATCAAGCAAACAATCTGGTTCTACTATTGTCAATAGTTAACTGTATAGAAAAAAAAAATCGCCCACGAAATCATAAACAAACTATCTGACACAAATTTTCAAATTGATTTACTGCTGTTGTTTACACTTAGCTAATAATTCCATTGTTGTTTGGTGTTATGAGATGTTAGCCTATTGTTTTTTTATAATTGTCTTTTTTTGCCTTATGTTGACTAATTCTTCATCCATCAACAGAGATTATCCGAGGAGGATTTTTTATATTAGTTCCTCCCCTCCCCTTACTCACTTCCCTTCTCCCCTTCTTGTTTTCCTTCCGTCCTTTCATCCCCCTAGCCCTCAAGCTTTGCCATGGAGTTGTCCATTCTTCCCTATGTGTATAACATACTGGAAAAAACAAATATATGATTGTAATTTATAATTAAGAATACTGTATCAGACGATCCAAATGGATACCAATTTACATATTTGTGCGTTGCCAAATCCCCACAGATGATAGCACATTGGCCCACAGAAAATCATTTCTGTGTGTGTTCTATGCCATTTATTTAGGATCTTCAGACAACAATTCCTCGATGGTGTGCCTAAAGTAACCCAAAGGCAGGCAGAAGCAAAAAAGAATATAAAAAAAAAAAGAAATAAGACTGTAAGAGAGGACAGGTGGTGGATCATGAAAAATGCAATTGAAACAAGGCACTGGCATGTTAAATGTACTTTACAATTAACTGTCTATCTCATAAAAGGCAATAATATAAAAACTTCGTACCCTCCCTAGTGAGCCAAAAATTCAGAATGTGTTGGATTTCCTGATAAGTGCTCCTATGATCTAGTCCCTCTCCACAGCTGCTAACAAGATTCCTCTATCCCCAGCAAATTGCACAAAGACTGATGATATTTTGGTTGAAATGTGGTTCCCACTGGCAAACTAAAAACAGCCTCTATAGCAACGATCTGTCCGTTGTTATGCAAGATATCAGTCTGCATGCAGTCGTTGTGGCGTGGTTTCAACTGAATATCCGTGTGGTCCATCCACACTTCCCTACTGTGGAGTATGCCTAAGATTATGTATGGCTAAATTCCACCCACCTATTGTATAATAAGATCATTCCTTCAGCCACTCCATGAGGAGATCATTGCTAAATACAGTGCAGATTAGATCATCTTTCATATTGCTATCCATTTAGTAAGGTAAATAATTTATATGTTAGACAGATCCAATCATTGAGGATTTTGTTTATTTTTCACACTGTTTAAGCTGTTCCATGCTTCTCTCTTTATACTGTCTGCTTTCCTGTAAACTAACACTATGTAAGCAGGAAAGCCAACGCACGTAAACTGTTTCATTTTTCATGTAAATTTTCACAACGCTCCTTTGTCAGTTGACATAGCATGG
>NW_024584775.1:0-3850 GCF_018398535.1 Haplochromis burtoni
TCGGGACGACATTTTTTGAGTGGGGGAGAGTGTGACAGGTTGAAGGACTACTGCATATAAAACTGTTCAGTTAATACTAATTCATATCAGTTGATATAAGGACGAAAATAATGTAAATATGGTAAGAAAATGGTTAAGAGTTTATTATTTTTCATGTTATATTAATGGCTTTCATGTTACTTAAGAGAACTGCAATCTATACATCAGTGATCGGCTAGTAGGCCTTTTCTGGGATCGATTAGTAGTGTCTCTATTCTCCACTAGGGGGCTTTCATGCGTTCTCCTCACTGCAATAAACTACTGCATGAGAGACGCAAGTCATAATCACTCTCGCGATTCTTTTCCCCCTGTTTTTAGGTAAAAGTGTTTAAAAGTTGATATATTTCCAATGTATACACTGTTAAGATATTTAAGAGGTAATCCTTCATTGTTTTGCAAGCTTTAGAAGCATTATATTACAGTTTTGTGCACATGTACGTGGCGGTTTTGAGCTGTGTTTTGTACTGTGTAATGGCCATTAAGATAATGGCAGGAGCTAAAAACGCCGCGATTGTCAGCCATTTTGTCAGGAAACCTGCTCAAGTATATGTATAGAAAGCACTTTAGTATTTCGGTTTATTATTTAGTGTTTTTCTTCCACCATGTGACATTTAGCAGTACAGAATGTGAAACGTTTCTGCTCATTTTCACTGCAATAAACTACTGCATGAGAGACGCAAGTCATAATCACTCTCGTGATTCTTTTCCCCCTGTTTTCAGGGGTGTAACACAGACAGGCCTTCACAGCAGCACAGGCACAGAAAGGGAAACACAGCTTCTCTTTACTCTGCCTGTGTGGATCTTTGTTCACCTTTGAGCCCTCAGTGAAACCGATTCACTGTGTTTGCCAACAAACATGATTTACCATAAATGAAGTTCTTCATTGAAACCACGAGAGTCAGAAAAAACAGGAAGCACTTTAAAGCCTGAAGGACATCTTATTTTGTTGAATCCTGCTGTTGAGGGGACCATTTTAATCTTGCACACATTTGTTTGATCTGATTTGTCATTGTAGTTTTTTGGGATAAAAAGCCCACAAGTGTAGAGTGGAGCTTGTTGTTGGTGTCTCTGTGTTAAGAAACTGTAAGTTTGCTTTGTTTCCTCCTTTAACAGTTTGTCTTTAGGAACTTTTACTGTTTGTTCAGCTCATGTTGGATTTCTTCACACAACAAGCTATGTGTGTTTTCTCCATTAAAGTCAGTCTGTAATGTTTTCCTGGCTAACATCAGCTGTGTGTGTTAACTGGTTCTTTATGTTCATGTAAACAGCCGGACATAGAGAGAGGAAAATGAGGGATTTTCTCTGTTTCCATGCATTCCAAACTAGATGAACATGTGTGACTCTGTTTTAAACTAGTGCATCACAAACTGTTGGCTCTGCTCTATCAGACTATTTATGGTGGAACTGGTTTCACTGGTTTTAAACTGGGACACAGACTCAGTTAGTTGTTGGTTCATCACTCAAACTATTTAAAAATGATCACACATCAGTCATCAAGTTTCTATTCAATAGAAATCACAAACACTTTTGCATTTATTCACAGGATATATTTCTGTATCGTTAACAGATATTTTCTGTTCATAGAAAAAGGTAAAGTTCTCTTACAGCCACTTCTTTTTACTGTAACTCATTAAATGTACTTCTTTAAATTTCTATACAGTTACAAGCTAAAATGTGAAAATTCAAACATGTCAAAATGATCTGTGCTTCGTACACGACAACATTGGAACATTTCATTTGAACAATATTCTTTGATTGTCTTCAAATCACAAACTAAAGTCAAATCATTCGACAACATCATCTGCTCATAAAATGACAGTGTGACTGGATCTATAGACTGGAAACAGAAACTCACTGTGAATGTTTGCAGTATAAATCTTTATACTGCAAACAAAGCAAACAGTGTGACTGTCAGAGCTGATCTGAGATCATTGTGTTCACTCTGCAGCTACAACAATGTTTCATGTCAAAAAAGCAGTCTGAAAAGTTTTGAATGCAACATTAAATAAAAAAAATATATAAAAATGTATTATTACACATTCAGTAAATGTTCGACATCTATGAAATCTATGGACTGATTTGATTTGTCTTCATCAAAGAATCATTTTTCTTCTTTTCTTCTTCCTATCAGTCACATCTGAACACAGAGACGCACACAGGGAAATAAAATACAAATTTAATGTAAATGAAAGAGGAAGAAGGCAGATAAATGTTCCAGTGTCCAGTCAAATTAACTCACCACCTGTCACCTGTCCTTCTTTAGGTGGAGTCCTGCCTCCTTCCAGGAAGCAGCTCACCAGTATGTGTGTGTTCACGGTCCAGGTGTGGAGTGGAGCTTGTTGTTGGTGTCTCTTTGTGGAGAAACTGTAAGTTTGCTTTGTTTCCTCCTTTAACAGTTTGTCTTTAGGAATTTTACTGTTTGTTCAGCTCATGTTTGATTTCTTCACACACAAAGAAATGTGTGTGTTTGTATTTCTGAAAACAAAACCGTTTAATCTCCATTAACCCTTAGATGCAGAAGCGGGTAAAAAATAGCCCGGTGAGGTTTTGTTGTAATTAATGAAAAGTCGTGCTCATTCATGTTCCAGCTGTTCTTCCTAAACATGTTTTTGATATCACGTTGTTTTAAATTTTTTAACCTGCCTTTGATACATTTTACTAAATTGTAGTTTTTGTATTTCTACCTCAAAGTTCAAGAGTCACCCACATTTACCTCCCATGGAACTTAATGTGAACCTTTGCTTATTATTAGCTGTGACTGTCAGGAATATGTGTTTTATTGGGTCACAAAGATTATTTTACACAGTAAGAACAAACAGAATGCGTATGTTCAGCATTCAGACATAATTCAAACTCAGTGATTGTCTCACTGTAGACGAAGAGCCTGTGCTGTTAGGGATGCCTAAAGGTCTTCTGGGTCTGTGACGCAGACTTTAAGGTTGGGCGACTGGACGACTTTATTAACCATCGACAATAGGCTGAGCCTTTCACCAATGGTTTATACAAGAGCAATTTTTTTTTTTATTTGTCCATGAGTAAGTTTGCTAATAATGTTGGTTGAAGCTGAGAGATACAGTAAATGGAAAAAACAATAGCGCTGTTTTAACAGCAAGAACTAACAGAATGCATATGTTCATCATTCATACCGCGATACAAATTTCAGCCTATCCCTGAATGGCACTATGCTTTATCTGGACTGGTTTTCACAGGGAGAGGAAAAGGAGGAGAAATTCAGAAGAAGGTGGAGAGGATCCGCTGCCCCTCCCCTTACTGACTCACTTTGGTCCATTCTGCTGCTGATACAGACTTTAGGTTTCTGAACATTAAACTTGTTGCTGCCTTTCATAGTGTGTAACTTGAAGGCCCTGAGTACTTTCTCCCACACTGAAAACACTGGGATGATCACAATATTTGAACATTACCCAATAAGACTGATTCAGCACAGACAGTTATGTTAAACTTTCCTAGCAGTCCTTCACAAACAGGGAACAGTCTGTCTATTCTCTCCATCTGTCAGCTGCTGCTGTAGGGTCCTGATTACTCCAAGTTTGTGTTCCAGAGGGTGATGGGAGTCGAACAGGAGGTACTGGTCCGTGTGTGTGGGCTTCCGGTAAACTTCGATGTTGAGGTTGCCGTTCTCTTCAATGTGCACAGCGCAGTCCAGGAAAGGCAAACAGTTGTCCTTTGTGTCTTCCCTGGTGAACTTGATGTTTTTATCCACAGCGTTAATGTGCGCAGTGAAGGATTCCACTTCTTGTGTCTTGATTTTGACCCAGGTGTCGTCTACATATCTGTACCAGTGGCTGGGTAC
>NW_024584775.1:5561-7323 GCF_018398535.1 Haplochromis burtoni
TCTTCCTTTGAAAGAGCCAAGAGCCTTCCTTTCCACTTCCTCCATGTAAAGGTTGGCTACAATAGGTGACACGGGGGAGCCCATGGCACAGCCATGTTTTTGTCTGTAGAAGCCTTCGTTGTATTTGAAGTATGTAGTGGTGAGGCAGAGGTCTAACAGTGTGCAGGTCTGATCGGGTATGAAGTTGGTCCTGTCTTCCAAGGAGCTGTCTTCTTGTAGTCGTTTTCTGACAGTCTCCACGGCCTCCATGGTGGGTATGCAAGTGAAGAGAGAGACTACATCAAAGGACACCATGGTTTCATCTGGATCCAGGGTAAGTTTCTGGACCTTGTCAGTGAAGTCAGTGGAGTTCTTGATGTGGTGTGGGGTGTTCCCCATGAGAGGTGCTAGGACGGTAGCAAGGTGTTTCGAGATGTTGTAAGTGGCTGAGTTTATGCTACTGACAATGGGTCTGAGTGGGACAGCTTCCTTGTGGATCTTAGGAAGTCCGTAAATGCAGGGTATGATCCCCTGGGTAAAGGCGGTGATATGTGAGGCGGTCAATGATTTTGTCCCTTCCAAGGTCTTGAAGGCAAGCTGTAACTTTCTTTTTGTAGCTGCTTGTGGGGTCTCGCTTTAAGGCTTCACTGAGGAGAGTAGTGATTTTTGTGTGGTCATCCGTTGTGTTTAGGACCATGGTGCACCTTCCCTTATCAGCTGGTAAAACAGTGATGTTATGGTCTTTGCTCAGGGAAGCGACGGCCTTCTTTTCTTGTAATGTGAGGTTAGATGGAGGAACTTTGGCACCGGAGAGGGAGGCTGAGACTTTCATCCTGATCGGCTCTGCTTCTGTCTGTGATAATTTATTAATCCGTATGGCGGTTTCTGTGGCTGTGATGAAGTCCACTATGGGCAACTGTTGCGGGACAATGGCAAAATTGAGTCCTTTGGCTAATACTTTCTTTTCAGGTTCAGTGAGATTCCGGTCTGAAAAGTTCTTCACCCATCTTTCCTGACTGTCCTCAGGTGTGTGTTCTTCTCTGAGTTGTGTAGATTCAGACTGAGGAGTGAGTGTTTTTGAAAGCAAGGTGTGAAATTTCCTGCGTTGTCTTTCTTTACCTATAGAGTGTTTGGCCCGCTGAGCCTTGTCCACAAACTTGTAATTCTCTTCTAAAAGTGGAGAGGGTAGAAGGGTTTCCAGTTCCTG
This sequence comes from Haplochromis burtoni, assembly GCF_018398535.1. Taxonomy (NCBI): domain Eukaryota; kingdom Metazoa; phylum Chordata; class Actinopteri; order Cichliformes; family Cichlidae; genus Haplochromis; species Haplochromis burtoni. The sequence continues at coordinate 6,748 of NW_024584775.1, forward strand.
AAGCGTCTGTCTAATCTTGCTCTAGAGGGCATCTATAGTGAAATGGACCTGTCTTATCCTTTCACTTAGAAGCTGGTTTTGTGCTCTCCATAGAATCAAGTCTGCTCTGTGTCCCCTGACAGTGGATCCAAGGCGCAGGCTCTTAGGAACAACTCTGCTTTGTCTGCATCTCAGGTTGAAACGGAGATGGTTCCTATATTCCGGTAGTTTTCTTGATTCCCTTTCATCCTCCCGCACCAGTGGAAGGGTGTTCCTCCGAAAATGTACGGCAATATGTCTGTGAAGGTTCTCAGTCATTGAGGTCATCGTAGACTAAGGAGCTTGGAAAGAAAAGCGTCTGGACTTCTTTGAGTTGCTTGAAGACATTTCACCTCTCATCCGAGAAGCTTCTTCAGTTCTAAGGGTCATTTGGTGGGGAGTCCCACCAAGTGCATGGCACAACATAGAAGAGCGACCTCCACAGGACAAGACTCAGCAGCCCATCTGCATCTAAAGGACAAAGGTCACTCTTTCGAGGATGCCAATGTTCACATTTTGGACAGAGAGGACAGATGGTTTGAAAGAGGAGTGAAAGAA
>NW_024584775.1:8242-12751 GCF_018398535.1 Haplochromis burtoni
CATCATTATTCACAGGAACCAGCCTGGACCTCCACCCAGCTCAGTGTCCTTACAGAGTGACCGGTCTAGAAATGGCCTCATTAGTTTTAGAGTCCAGCCTCTGTCTGCTGCAGAGAGGTGAGCTGTTTGTAACATGAACTCTTTCATTTTAACTGCTTGATGTTGTTGGATATAAAATGCAGTGTAAACACATCATTCCCGCAATCCCATTTAAACTGTCTCTTTAAAACAAGTTATTATTTTCTAAACAACTTCTTTTTCTCTGAGAAACTGGATGAGTTCCTCTAAGGCAGGGATGGGGAACTCCAGGCCTCAAGAGCCGGTGTCCTGTCGGTTTTAGATTTCACCCTTCATCAACGCAACAAAATCAAAAATGATTAGTTCATTCCCAGGCCTTTGGAGAACTACTAGATATGTTGAGGAAGTAATTTAGCTATTTAAATCAGCTGTGATGGATTCCCGACACATCTAAAACCTGAAGCACCCTAGCCCTCGAGGCCACCCCTCCTCTAACAAATCGTCTGTACTCCACACATTTCACTGAGCTACCACTACCTTTCAACTCTCCCTGCCTGCACGTGAGAAAATTTCAGATGGGATTTTGGAGGATCAACCATTTCCAGACATTTATACAGAAAAGTTACTATCTGCTGGGATCAAACATGTTTCCTGTTACTTTCCTCAGAGCCTTATGGTTTCAAAGATTTCCTTAATGTTTAACATATCTTCATCTGCTGGGTTCACAAGTAACATGAAGACATGGGCTAGCCCAGCTCCCTCCATTCTGCACCAGTTACTGAAAGCCAACTGAAGAACTACTCAGACTTAAAATTACTTGACCATAACTTATACTTTCAGACTCAAATAAAAATGTAACTTGTGAGATTAACAATTCATTCATTCATTCTTGCCCTTAGTGGGCGTCTAGCGGCTGTGGTCGCGCAACCAGTATGCTGCTGTAGGTGCCGCAGGTTCTCTTGCTTGACCAACAATGATCTTCCATGCTTTTTGATCTAAGATAATGGTTCTTGCTTGCTGGAGGTCAAGTCAACGGGCCTTCAAATCATCCTCGATTTGTTTTATCCATTTCTTTTTTGGTGCATTTCGCTGCACTGTCCAATCAGTGGGGTGGGTCAACCAGAGTAGGCCATGGGGGTAGCGGAGTCGGCGGCGTTAGATTAGGTTACCGATCTTTAAGTCTTGCTGAGATTTAAGGATTAAGGGGGAACTAATGAGGAAGAAGTATGAACAAAAGCCTCCAATGTTTAGGTTTTTTTATTATTATTTTGAATGTCTCTGATTTTACATGAGTTAGAGTCTATGTGAGTATTTTAGTTTCTGAGATTTAGAGATTGTGTTCTCATTAGTAATTTGGATGATTGCAAAAAAAAAAATCAAAATTTAGATGAAATTTTTCTATTTTTTTTTTTTATCTTTAATTCATAAACAGTATCTTAAATTGATTACATGTACTAAAATCCATTAGTTTAAGTGTTTTCCTCGAGACACACAAGAAAGATGTTTCAGTGAATTATAAACGCACTATGGTGTTGATCAAGGGTGAGATCTAAAACCAAAGTTTCTCAGAGAAAAAGAATAACAATATGTTCAGTTCTGTCCCAGCTCTGGATCTTTCAGACAGTATGCCTAATTAACCCAGATGGACCCTCAGACTCAGAGGAAGGCTGTTATTTTTCTCTTCTCTGTCTAACAGGATCTTTGGGAGACCTGCTGAAACTGAACCCGAACCCAGCTGTGTGTCATTAAGGAGTGACATGTCTAGAAATCATCTCATTCATTTCAAAGTCCAGCAGGCATCTGCTGCAGAGAGGTGAGCTGTTAGTAACACGAACTCTTTGAGAGCTCATTTAACTGCTTGATGTTATTGGATATGAACTGCAGTGCAAGCATGTCATGCCCTCAGTAGCATTTCAGTAAGGGGAGATCATTCGAAAGAATGAACATGACTTATTAATGATCAGAGTACAGACAGGAGTTTTGCATGTCCTTTCTCTGGAAAACTGAAAGAAGATGGTAAAAGCAAGTAAACCCTGAAAGGAAACTAAAAAACATAACAGCTGAACAACCACAACTGGTGCACATCTGTTGGAAGAACGGATCTGGACACCCTCCCCAACTGGTGGTATCATAATGATGAGCGGGCTTCCTCTCACATTCACATACTACCTCAAATGGCCCAACTGCCTTTACTTTCCTCCTCTTCCCCTTTATACATTGCACCTAGAATTATAAAGGGTGACACCTGCAGAAAGACTTGGGAAAACAAATCCACACACACAAACACACAATTGCTGTAACACTATTCTCTCCCAGCTGTATCAGAATAGGCTGATCATAAGAAGTGTATGCTTTCTCTGGTGCCCTCATGTGGTGTGCAAAAACACAAATAATAAACAAATCTGACTCTCGGCAATCTGCAACATCACACAATGCAGCACAGCGTCTTAACAATTTTGAGCAAGAAAGACAGTGATAGTAGCACAAGCATGAAAGAGAATTGAAATAGATGGAATCTAGAGTTCAAGCAGGAAGTGCTATCAGTGAAAACATTATTAGTTGTAATAGAGCATTGATGTTGGTAAAATATTAATCTGGTCTCTTCTCAAATCAAGCACTTTGCAGTGGATAAAGAACTGCTGAACCTCCGAAAAAAAATACATTTCCAATTTCTCATGTTGTCCTTGAGAATAAGTTACATAAAATGATGTTTGGAAGTATTTAGTTCTAATCTAAGAGTTGTAGTTTGATCAGAGCTCTGAAAAGGTGTTCTAGTAAAGCTTCACTCCCTGAGACTGAAGTTATGAAATATTCTGAAATATTTAAGCTCTATGTAGATGCCCTGGAGCCTTCATCTCACAGCCAGCTACACACAGAGAAAGTCTTATTAGTTAAACTCAGAGGAAAACTTGTCTTCATCAAAATGAGTGTCTAGTGAATTGTCCCCTTTACTGGGATTGGTGTTGTAATAATGTTTTACTGATGTTGTCTTTAATAATTTTCAGAAGGAATTTCAGGAAAAAGTTTTGTTGTTTAAAAAGATTTAATTTGCTTTGGCAGTTGAAATTACAAGTTTACACAGTGCTGTGGACCTCTGCGTGAGCCAGCAGCATTCTTCACAAAAAAGGATAATCCTCAAGCGGGTTGTACAACATTGTATAGTGAGACAAAAACATGGATCATCGTATCTATCTTTCTCTCACATGGATGTGGCAGTCTTGCTGTCTTCCTGAAATCTTCTTCATACCTCCGTGAAAATTTGAAAGAGGAGTAAAATAAGCCATTTATGTCCACTGTGAGCAACCATCTTTGAACAGAGGGAGTGGCTTATGACACCAACTGTCTGCCATCTATAATCCAGTTTTGAGTTCCCTTCCCAGACGCCTTAACGCCCACTCACATCCGGGGCCATCTGACCTCAGGAAATCACATGATAGGGTGGGGCCAAGTATCACACTGCGCTCATCTGAAACCTTGGCTGATTGTGACCTACACCTGTCTTCACACCTTGGCTCATGTGATAAGGTAGAGGATCATCAGGGGGTCCTTTTGTTCCTCTTTGGGGGGGTTACTCCAACTGGGTTTAAATCTGGGACTCTCCACCATTTGACCTTAGAACTGAAGAAGCTTCTCTGATGAGAGATGAAACATCTTCAAGCAACTTAAAGAAATCCAGACACTTTTCTTTCCAAACTACTTAGACTGAGTGTTTAATAAGACAGGCAGTTAGTGTTGATGAAATCCATTAAGCATCACTTTGTTTCCAGACTGAACACTGCCTTCAAAGAGAAAGTATCTCCACTTTTACTATGTGACCATCACAACTTCTTCACCACCTTTAAATTTGGATATTTTTAGCAACAGTCAGTAAATTATTTCAGTGATGATGAAATGTGTCCACAGAGAGAGGAAGAGGAGTGGTGTTTGTGAGGAGGAACAGCTGTCCTGCTGTGCTTTGTGTCAGGAAGTCCTGAAGGATCCAGTCCCTACCAGCTGTGGACACTGTTTCTGCAGACAGTGCATCTCCTCATATTGGGACCAGTCTGCTTCATCAGGAGACTCGTCCTGTCCCCAGTGTGGAGAAAGATCCAGAACCAGAGCTGGACTGCAGACAGCCAGTCAGAGCAGCTTTGTACAAAGTAAGACTGAACATCTGTCTGCTGATGGACTCATTTCTGAAAACTGGACTTCTTGTTGTGTTGTTCAGACATTGAAGAGTCTTTAATGTCTGTCACGTCGGCAGTAATGACACCCGGTTACGCCAATCGGAGGTCACTAAAATCAATATTGAATCGGTGTGCAACTTTGCCAAAACTATGTGGGACTCTGTAGTTTTCTCTGGTCCCCTCCCCAATCAGACCAGGAGTGACATGTTTAGCCGCATGTTCTCCTTAAATTGCTGGCTGTCTGAGTGGTGTCCCAGAAACGATGTGGGCTTCATAGATAATTGGCAAACCTTCTGGAGGAAACCTGGTCTTGTTAGGAGAGACG
>NW_024584776.1:0-12737 GCF_018398535.1 Haplochromis burtoni
GTACAGACTGTGATCAGCTGACCTCTTGCTCTTTACAAATTTACACACCTGAATCAACCAGATGTCAGCAGATGTTTCATGAGTTGTCCTGGCTGATTTCCATCCTCTGCACTGAGGGTACACTGTTTATACTAACTAGACAGTCACTGTGCACCAGTCCCACACTTGTTCTTTACTTTAAATCCATCACAGTACAGCAATCTAACCTGTTAATCCTGCACTAATCTGCAGAGGATTTTCATGCTTTTAATGATTTTGATCCATAACACAGTCAACCTCAGCTTGTTTAGCCATTTCACACAATATGAAAACAGATTATCTCACATGTAAACTTTAAATTTCCAGTTTGTCAAATCCCACTGAGCAGTCCTTACCTTTGCATCTAACCTCTCTTCTTCCTCTCCCCATCTTTCTCCATCTCTGAGTGAAGTTGGCTCTTTCTTTTCTCTCCCTGTGAAATACAGCAGCTGGACGTTAAGCTAGCAACAAACTGCACACAAACAGTTCGCGTGTTTGTTGATGTTTGTTGAGTTGAAAGAAACGTAGCGTTTGAAATGACCTGCCACTTAAAAAACGTCGCTCCAAACAACAGTTCTGACAGACCAAAAAAACAAAACAAAAACCTTGCTTCCTTCATGCTCGCTACTTTTCATAGGGCTATCTACATGCTAAAGTACCGCTACCAAAACATGTGGATACGTGCAGTCCTTGTGATCGTGGTGTTGTGAAAAGAAAGTACAGATTTTTTTTATGTAGTGACTAAAGTAGTTATTTTAGCACACATTAAGCTGGGCAAACACTGTGCGATTTTTTTCAGTCGCGTTATTGCTTCTGCTCAAACTGTACGATTGACTGGCAGGGGTTAGAAGTTCGTAGGTCACGATGCAGGGTCTCAACTGAATAAAATTGTACGCGAAAACAAAAAAATTTACAGTTTCAATTCATTGTTTTTCACTATCAATTTTTTTCTCAGTTTCAATACAAGATTTTTCAGTACATTTATTTCAGTTACAATATTTTTTTCTCGGTTTCATTTCAAGGTGGCATCGTTCTGATCCCATAGAGCGACAGATTTTCTGTTATAACCTTCATTTTTATGGACGCACGGTGTGAGCACTCGGGTCGCATCAGAGCATCGGGCCGTATAGTGTGAGACCCTGCATCGTTACCTACCAATTTCTAACCCCTGCGAGTCAATCGTACAGTTTGAGCAGAAGCTGAATAAAGGCGACTGAAAAAAATCGCACAGTGTTTGCCCAGCTTTACTCTGTGAATGTATTGCCTGACTGTTGTTAGCTGAAGTGGCAACTTGTGCTCTTCTACGCATGTTGGTTGTAACGAGTGGTTATGACTAATGGCATCAACAAGGCATTTTCATAAGTGAGCTAGTGGATATTCTCTGTTAACACTATGACAATAGAGATTAAACAATAGAGATGATTTCTGAAATACTCAGACCAAGCTGTCTGCCACCAGCAACCATGCCACAATCAAAGTTACAAAATTACCTCTCCTACTTATTCTAATGCTCATCAGTTTGAACTTCAGCAGGCTGTCCTGACCCTGTCTACATGCTTAAGTTTGTGTCATCTGATTGCATTAAGCAGTTAAGCAGTTAACCAGGCGTACCTAATAAAGTGAGAGGTGAGTGTATATTTGACAGTGTGTTCTGTGTTCCTGTGCTTGTACATTCACCCCCATAAAAGCTCAGTAAAGGCCCAAATAAAATGCTAATGGAAATTCTTTGCTTACACACAGCAGGCTGCAGCTTTTTTTCAATTATTGGGTTATCTACTGTATTCGATGTGTGTTCACTTTTTATATTACAGCTCAATTATTTACATACAAAATATGCACGCAATCAGCCTGTGAAATAGAATTTACACTTATTTACACTCATCAGTATACAAAAAAGTTACATTTTGCTTGAAGTCTTTATATACGCTCAGCTTATTGTACTAAATATGAGTGGTAGAACTGGGAATTTTGAGTATTAGTTACATATATGTTAGGATTACTGTTGCAGTGTGAAACTAAGTTTTTCTAATTGTGAAAATATAACTTACATAGGTTTGTTGTTATGATTTTGTAGTTTTTCTTCTTCTTTTTCTTAAATTCATTTACTCTTTCCATCGCTGACTTGTGTTAATTCAATAGACAAACAGGTATGGTTCTGTACCTTCTCTTTGGTGCAGAAAGTGTGTTATTTACAGTTTCATTCCGTGGGAAATATAAAGCAGTAGATTATGTGAGAGACCTCTAGTGGTAGTTTGTATAGGTGCATGTATGATTCGCCTGACAACACAGAAAATGGAGCTTTCTAACATGTGGGGGGTTTTTTGTTTTTTGTTTTTTTGACACTGTAATTTTTATTGATAGTTTTGTCACATCTAACATGTGGTTTTAATTCAAAACAAGCATTTTTTTTACTTTATTTTATTTTTTTATTCTTTGTGCCTGAACTAAATATGTAATAAAATCAAACAGAAAGGCATCCCGCTTATGTGGCGTGTTGCCACAGAAACCTGCCAGCTTGTGAATGAAGCTGCCTACAGGTAACGTTTATGGGAGTGTGTGCTTGAAAAAGGGTATCCAACAACTCCTGTAGTTCGTATTACTGCATCATGCAGCATGATTCTTACGGTGCCTCGTCACTTGTCCATGTGGGTCAAAGACTGTATTTAAATGATGGATGTAGCCACAGAGATATCACCCACTTGTGTTGTGCTAAACATTTTGAATCCTTAACATTAGTGCCAAAAAGTTCATTTTTTTCTTCCATAGCCAGCCTCAGTAGCCCGACATTGAACTGTCAGAGCCCCCACTCTTGATTGCCGTACAACAAATATTGTACTAAACGCCATACAGCACCTCCTTCAGGAGGTGGGCCCATGTCATCTCTTTGGTCTCCATCGGCCCAGCCACCAGGCATGTTCCCTCAACTTCCCTCCCCAGGCTTGCCTCCAGGGTGCATGGTAACGATATCCCAGGCAGGGTGGAAGTGTCCCTTGATATCTTCTCTCTCAGAGGGATTAAATGTTCCAGGCATGTCTTAGTGTGAGGAGCCCCCGGGGCAGATGCAGGATATGTTGGAGAGATTACATCTTGTGGTTGGCCTGGTGATGGATGGATGTTTGGAGCCAGATTTGGAAGACAGTATGGATAAAATACATAAAATACACCATTATCAGAGAACTTACTTACTGTAGGAAGCTGCAATAAGGAACTGTGGATTACTGCTAATTTCATAAAAAAAAATTGTTTTCAGTTCTTGTTGCAACTAGTTATTATGTTTAGGGAGCGGTTTTTTTTTTTCACATAAGACCAGGTCGGTTTGTATAACTTTTTTCCTTTGATAAATGAAGTAATTATTTAAAAATTGTATCTTGAATTTACTTAGGTTATCTTTGTGTAAGATTTAAATATGAAACATGTAAGTGTGACAAATATCCCAAAAAGACAAAAAGAAAGAAAGACTGAAACTTCATGATGGCAGTAACAGGATCCACAATATTTTCCATGTATCTGTGAGACATAAAATTCCACTAAAGTAATCTTTTAGCATTGTGTCGTGCATTATGATGAGAGATTAGAGCACCAGTCTCATGATTTTTCTTCTCTGTCTTTTGTGTGTTCTTCTGATATGTTGTTGGTGTGGACTGTGTGGATTTGCTGTTTAGCTGTAGCATATTTAAATAAAATACACAATATAACAAAACATTATCTGCAGCAAACCTCGATTGTGATTAGGAGAGCAGACCATGATGCACAAAACAAAGAATAATACAGTTTGGTGAGTTACCAGTTGTTAGAATTGTAGCCATGACAGCAATAGCTGTATTGGCAGTACTTGATTTTGAAGGCTCCAGGGCTCCCCTCTGTGGCAACTGAAAGTACTGCAGGTCAGCAACGAACAGTGGCCACAAACTTGACTTTTCGTTTCATATCATTACTTATTGTAGCTAGGATTAAATAATATCACAGCAAAACCTGTCAACTGCAATGATAACCACAGACATTAGTGTGGAGGTCGCAGCATTAATGTGCAGTTCTTACGCTCATGTTAACAGTAGCTCACATGCTTAATTTAGAAAAAAAAAAACACTGAGCTGAATAAAACCATAATAATTCAAGAATCCGGAAAGATCCACCTTTAAGTCTCTGTGTCTTCTCTTTTTGTCATTACAGAGCTGTTGAATCAAAGAAGTTTATATGTAAGATCATTTTCTTTTAGGCCAGTTTACCTCTTTCACATTTTTGGCATCGTTTTACTTATCGTGCAATGTTTTTTTTCTGTCAATGGAAACTAAAGTTTCCATTAGGCATCTGCTTACTCTAATGCCACTGATGCATGCGTTTACCTACTGTTTTCTCTGCACTGTGGATTATGCTTTAATGCTTTTATCCTCTCCCTCCCTGCACTTTTCTGCAGTATCAGTGGCGCCAGCAATGTGTGGTCCAGAGTTGTGGTGGCTACTGGATCTGCTCAGTGTTTATTGTCTGTTGTTTTTACAGTGCTCAGTTTTCCTCACTCTGCAGTCTGTTGAGGTAAATTGCTGCCAGAGGTTTTTTTTTTCTTTCTTTTTGGTAAGTGCTTCCTAAATGGGAAATGTTGGGTTGTCTATGTGAAACTGTAAGGTCTCTGTTGAAGTCAAATAATCAAAATGTATGGCACTTCAGAATGTTTTTAACCCAAACTGACCAGATGTTATTTATAATATAAGAGAATATAAAATGAATTTCACTTCAGTGCTTAATGTGATGTGTTCATCTTTTCAATTCTCACTAGAAAGGCACAAAGGAAACACTAAGATATACAAAGCAGCTCAGCTACTGAGAGCCTTGGTCTGACTGTGGCCACATTAAAGCAGCAGTCCCCAACCTTTTTTGCGCCATGGACCGGTTTATGTCCAACAATATTTTCACGCACCAGCTTTTACGGTATTGCGGGTAAATACAACAAAATAAAACCAGTACCAGTACCAAAAAAAGAAGATTTATTCTAGTGCTGTCAGTGTTAATCTCGTTAAAATGATGTTAACGCCATAACCACATTAACGCTGCAAATCTCCATTAGCGAGTTAGCGCAGATCGCCCCGTGCGTGGGGCTGCACGGTGCTAACGCATTGAGCCATGCAGCCCCACGCACGGGGATAGAATAGAAGAATAGAATAGAATAGAATAATCCTTTAATTGTCCCACAAGGGGAAATTTGGATGTAACAGCAGCAAGAAAGACACATATACAAACAAACAGTACACAAGACACAGAACAGAAACATACACAACTTTTACATATTTACATCAAGGACAATGGTTACCAAAAACAGAGTAGTGTACCGTTATTAAATTAAATAAAATTAAATACAGATAAGAGGCAAACCCAGGTTATAGTGTGTATCGGTTGATAAAATAGTGCAAGTTACAGCGGTGATGTAAACCTCTATGTTTGTTGGGAGCAGTTTTGATTGTATAGTCTGACAGTTGCAGGGAGGAAGGACCTGCGGAAACGCTCCTTCATGCATCTAGGATGCAGCAGTCTGTCACTGAAGGAGCTCTGCAGTTCAGCAACATTTACATGCATGGGGTGGGAGACTCTGTCCATCAGAGATTTTGGCCAGAGTCCTTCTGTCTCCTACCACCTGCATTGGGTCCAGGGTGCATCCCAGAACAGAGCTGCCCTTCCTAATGAGTTTATCCAACCTCTTCCTCTCAGCTGCTGATAAACTGCTGCTCCAACATACAACACTGTAAAAAATGACAGATGCCACCACAGAGTCATAAAAGGTCTTTAAAAGCGCTCCCTAGACTCGAAATGACCTCAGCCGCCTCAGTCTGCTCTGACCCTTCCTGTAAAGAGCATCAGTGTTGTGGCTCCAGTCTAGCTTATTATTCAGGTGAACACCCAGGTACCTATACGAGTCCACTATCTCAATGTCCAATGTCCAGATTTGCCGCGTTAATGTGGTTATGGCGTTAACATCATTTTAACGAGATTAACACTGACAGCACTAATTTATTCACAACACATGGGAAAAGAACCATGGAAACCGAGCTAACGATAAAAACAATTAAAAACATAATGAGTAAAAACTGATGAAAAAACCCTGAAAACAATAAATTTCACACCCGAACTCTGATGGACCGGCACCGGTCTGTGGTCCGGGGGTTGGGGACCGCTGCATTAAAGGACAGGATTAAAATGACCCCACTGAGCCTTCCTAACAATAACTCCCAGCGGCGACTCTGTATCATAAAAACAGAAATCTCTCCAACTGACAGTATTTGTAGTAGTATTTCCTCCATGTATAAAAAGTGTAACCTGTAAGATTGGACTAACATCCACATCTACCTGATCCCGCACAGAAAACTCATAATTGTCCTTGGCACAGAGTCAACAAGGTGATGGAATCATTCCTCTGATATTTTGGTCCACGTTGACATGATAGCGTCACAGATTTGTTGGCTGCACATCCATTATTTGACTCTCCCATGCTGCCACATCCCTGCAATGCCCTGTTGGAGTGAGATCTGCTGACTATGAACATTATTTGAGTACACGATTTGAGCTTTGTGACATGGTGTGTTATCCTGCTTTAAACAGCTATCAGAAGATGATTACCCTGTGGTCATAAAGGGATGCTCATGGTCAGCAACAATACTCAGGTAGGCTGTTGTGTTTAAAGACTCAAAAACAGCTTCCTGACCAGATAACTGACATGGAGAAAAATCACCCAGGTTCCCTCATCATTATTCTAGAGGACCTTAACAGTGCAAACCTTCCAAAATGCAGACAGAACATCAAGTTAATCAGAACTGAACTTGTAATTTGGCATACTTGGGCCGACACAATTACTGTACTGTACTGTGCAGCTCTTGGACTCTCGGATCACTTTCTGCTTTAACCCTAACCCTACCTACAGACAGAAATAAAACATTTCTAAGCTTAAAGTTAAAACTGTCAGGAAGTGGACCAAGGAGTCAAAGAAGGATTTACAAGCCTGCTTCGAGTACACAGAATGGAAAGTTTTTGAAGTTGCAACCACTGACATAAATGAACTCACTGACACCGTGACATTATACATCTGTTTTTGTGAGGACTTGTGTGTGTAAACTGAGACCTTTTGCACATACAATAATAACAAACCATAGTTTAGTCCAAATCTGGGGAAGCAGTGCCAGACCAAGGAGGAGGCCTACAGCAGCGGGAACCGGGCCCTGTACAAGCAGGCCACAAACAAGCTGAGCAAGGAGATCAGGGTCGCTAAGAGGAGTTACAATGAGAAGTTAAAAAAAAACTACTTCTCAGCCAATGACCCTGCTTCAGTTTGGAGAGACCTGCAGCACATTCTAGTAACAGGAGTCCATCCCCCCTCTGTGAAGAGGATCCTCAATTGACTGACGACCTTAACACCTTCTACTGCAGATGTGAAAGACAACTATTCACACCTCCCTTATGCTCACCCTCACATCCACACAAAAAGAACCAGCAGCCCTCACTCCCTCCCCTCTGACCCCCTGCTTACATTAAAGATCTGTGAAGAGGATGTTTGTCTGCTCTGTCAGAGAACACCAGGGTTCCAGGACAGTTTGCCCCCCTTGTATCTGAGACTCTGTGCTGACCTATTGCCCCCTCCCCCCATCATCTTCACCCTGGTCTATAACAGATCTCCACCATCATCCTGCCGCCATGATGTCTGTTGTCATTAAGTCCTTTGAAAGACTAGTGTTAACCATACTTGCCAACCTCAGAATTAGTGAGACATTCAAAAGGGCTGTTGTGGGGGGGGGAATACATTTTACAGTGTTTATTTATCGCATAAAACGTTAAATGTCACCGTTGTAAACAACGTCCCGAGGGATTAATAAAGTTAAATTAATTTAATATAATCGAATAACTTTAATCTCAGCCAAACCGAGTTACTCACGAACAAATAAAACACTGAAAAAGCCAAACAATACCATTTTTAAGTTGTCAAAGTGACTTATATATCATGTTTAACCCGAGTAGCGAAAGACCGCGGGGGTTTGAAAACGATGTGTCGGGAGTTTGGTGTTCTCGCTGGCTCAGATATTTGAAGTTTACACAGCTACATTCTCACCTGAAAATATGTTAAAAGTTTATTTTGCGACCCTGAAAGAATAATAAGAGGAATATTAAAACTAAGTAGCTGCCGCCATTGTTGGAAACTGGAATTGGCAGGGCCGCGCTATGAATTCTGCGATATGGCTTTTCAATTTTGTTGGAAAATCGGGAGAAATTCGGGAGAATGGTGGCTCCGGGAGATTATCGGGAGGGGCACTGAAATCGGCAGGGAGGCACGTATGGTGTTAGCACTCCTGAAAGACATCAAAGAAATCCTGCTCGAACCCCTGCAGTTTGCCTACTGGCCAAACAGTTGAACCAAGGATGCAGTCTTTGGAGGCCTTTGGAGCGTGATGTCACGGGAGGGGGCGTGGTCAGGATTTTTGGTTGAGGCGCCATATTTCTGGGTCAAAAAAAGCGCTAGCGAAAGAGGAGCGAAAGCACACGGAGAACATTAGCTATGGTTCGTACTTGCTTTGTAATCGGTTGCAACGTTAGTTCGCGCGACCGGCAAAGGAACAAGCCTGAAAACGGTTTATCTTTTCATTCTTTCCCCACCTGGAAGCAACATGAGGGAGCTCATGTTGCTGATGTAACCAAAAGACGGCGTCTAGCCTGGATAGCAGCTGTGAGAAGACCTGATATCAAGTTCTCTTCCATCTCCAAACATCTGTTGGTGTGCTCCAGACATTTTCAGTCCGGTAAGTTCTAAATATGTACATATCAAGCTTTATAGCCTATTAGTTTGAATGTTGATGCGCTCAGAGGTCAAACATCCTACCGAGTAAATTCGCAGACATACTTTCTATGTATAGATACGCTAATATTATTTTTGCGTAATTGTAGGTAAACCAGCCAATGTAATGGATGAGACAAATCCTGACTGGGTTCCAACGCTCCATATGGGGCACTCCGAAATCCTAACATCTAATTCTGACCGTCACAGACGGCGAACGCAACAAAGAGCGGCAGTCGGAGGTAAAGAACACCACCCCCCATCCTAAAATTAAAAAAAGTGCTCTCACTGTCATCACATAGCGTTTTAATTAATCATGCGCCCTTATTTGGAATACTGCTGAACATTTCCCTTTTGTGTGTGTACTTTTTGTATCTGACAGGCTTTCATAAAGGAGTAGTAGAGTGTGAAGGTGAGGCCTGTGCAGCAGTCACACATGAAGAGCAGCTCAAGTTGGACACGACAGAAGACCAACACCATAGTCACCTTGCCAAGGAGGCTGTGGGCCAGAGTTGTGTTGGACAAGTGGAGGCCGAGTTAGCAACTGCAAATGTAGAAAATCTTGATCTGACAGTAAGACACACAGAGGCTACTAGACAGACGAAGGATTGTGTGTGCTGTGAACAGAGCAGAGCAGAAGTAAACCGGTTGTTGGAGAACAGGAAGCTTCAATCACAACTGAAAAAGACAGAGCTGAATGAACATTTTTTAAAGGATGACACGGAAAAAGTAAGATATTACACTGGACTACCTTGTTTTGCAATTTTACTGGCCGTGTTTGACAATGTAAAAGCTTTTCTGCCAGCGTCACAGAAACTGTCGCATTTCCAAATGCTATTACTCACACTCATGCGTCTCAGACTTGATCTTCCTGTCCAGCATCTTTGTGATCTATTCAATGTTTCCCACAAAACTCTGTCTTCTGTCTTTACCGATACCATTGATGTTTTGTATGCCCGCTTAGGAGCCTTGGTGCACTGGCCAGAGAGGCACTGTTTACAGGCCACAGTGCCCCCTCAATTTATTGAAATTTTTGGAAAACGGGTAGCCATCATTGTAGATTGTTTTGAAATTCGTACAGAAAGACCATCAAATTTAAAGGCACGTGCACAAACATACTCTCAGTATAAGGGTACACACACCATGAAATACCTTGTTGGGATTACACCTCTTGGTGCAATTTCATTCATTTCCAAGGGGTGGGGTGGGAGTGCATCAGACAGACATATCACAGAGAACTGTGGTATTCTTCAAAGGCTGTTACCAGGGGATGTAGTTTTGGCTGACAGAGGCTTTGAAATCAGAGATCCTGTGGGAATGATGTGTGCAGAGGTTAAGATCCCTGCATATACAAAGGGCTTCTGTCAACTCGATGCCAGGGACATAGAAGATAAGAGAGCCATTGCCCACCTAAGAATTCATGTTGAGCGAGTAATAGGTACTTCGCGCAATAAGTTCAAAATGCTGCATACCACCATGCCAATCCGTCTACTTCTTCCATGTGAGGGTGAAGATGTGACCCTTCTTGATAAAATAGTGAAGGTTTGCTGCGTTTTGGTGAACATGTGTCCCAGTGTGGTGGTAAAACCAGGGACAACTGAAACTTGCTCTTGTTAAAAATTCGTAAACGTGTGCTGTATGTATTGTGATTATTTCTCTTAAGACATAGTAATTTCAAGACAGTTGGTAGTGCGTTATGTTATAAAAACGTTGTCATTACATTAATGTATTTGTAAACTGTAACTGACACTTATTCTTCACTGTAACTACTTTGATCGCCTTTGACGTTGTTGTAATAAAAGTAATGAAAGGCAAGAAAAAAAATCTTTTGTTTCTTTATTTACATTTTGTAAAGTGGTATTTTGTTAGTACTAAAGTAGTGAAAGCAAATTGTGAACATGTCTAGGCACATCAGGCATAAAAGTAGACCCCAGAAAGAAAGAATTAGATATTCAGAGCTGCACTACGCATAGAGAAAAATATTCGAAGTTCAGGAAGGCACTTTTTTTTTTTTTTGATTAACTCCTGTGCTTTCTTCAATCGTGGTTCACAGAAGTCTACATCAGGGAAGATGCTAACCACAGCCATGTCTCTTTGGGTCCATACAATGAGGTCACAGTGCTTGGCGCTGGTCACGAAGATTTGTGTTTGCACTTGACAGTAGTAAAAGTGCGTCCTCTTTAAAAGTGAAGTCCATTTGCAGCTAACTCCAGGCAGAAGTCTTTATCCTGCGCATCCACTGCCTGCTTAATGCTGTCCATTCTGTATTTAAAAGCACCCTTTCCCACAACATTCACACATAGTGAGTCCATCAGGAGATGCTCCAAGTTCAGGAAAACGTGTGTTCACAATAAAACCGCACAAACGAACCTGCAGACAGTGGTGAAGTGCTGCAATTTTTTCAGTGTAGGCCTTTCGTGCGTCCTCCTCATGTTCCAGTCCCCATCTTGTTTGCACAATACACATAGACTTTTCAGGGTAGCACACACGATTAACCACGCTTTGGGCGGGAGTTTCTAAACTTGTGGCAAATACAGCGTGCCTCACCGAAGCTGTGATTCTCCCGGCACGCCATCGGAACCAATCAGGGCTCTTGTGCTGAAGTCTTGTGTGTCCTTCAATAGCTTCTGCCTGCTCTCCAGTAACTGTTGCAGCATTTTTATACCTTACACAGTGCAGCTGTAGATCAGAAAGCCCAAGGTCAATCGATCAATCGCATTCAACTAGACTCAAGCTGACTTACCTTTGTTTGAAAAACGACGTACTCACAGTTTGTCTGCTGCTTTTCTACCTCTACAGTAATCACTGCACCTCAGAAGAACCAACTGTGAAACTCCTAAAGTTTGTGGATGACACCACTGTCATTGGTCTGATCCAAAATGAGGATAAATCCGTGTATAGTTAGGGAAGCAGATAAACTGGTCCACTGGTGCAGTTAGAACCACCTGAAGTTGAACCCGCTCAAAACTGTGGAGATGATGGTGGACTTTTGAAGAACCCAAAAAAACGTCCCACCTTTTGCCATCCTCAACAATACAGTAGTTACTGTGGATCACTTCAGATTCCTAGGATCTACCACTTCACGTGATCTAAAGTGGTCCTCACATATAGAATTTGTCTGGAAAAAGTTGTGGCAAGTCAGAAACTTAACCCTGTCATAGGGTCATCTTCTTCACTGCCTTCATCCAGACAGTCCTGTGCAGATCTATCGCTGTCTGGTTCGGCTCAGCCACGAAGCAGGACAGCGCCAGAGTGCAACAGACAATCAGTCTGGAGACAGGATCATTGCTGTGGATTTTCCCTCCAGAAGGACAGAAAACATCTCTGCAGACCCCTCACATAATTTTGATGAGCCCATGTAAATTGTAGCCTCTGTTTCCTGTTCTTAGCGGACAGGTATGGCAGAAGTTGTGGTCTTCTGCTGCTGTAGCCCATCTGCTTATAGGCTCGACAAATGTTGTGTTCAGATACGCTCTTTTGTATACTTTGCTTGTAACAAGTGGATATTTGAGTTATTGTTGCCTTCCAACAATGACACATTGCTGCTGGCCATCTTGCTGTTTTTATTTTTCTAGCTTATGGCAAAACCCTTAACTTCAACCCAGGATATGACTGAAGGCTTAAGCACTAAATCTTTTAAGGCAGCAAATGGTGCTGTCTCAGTAGTATTTGAGTGTGAATTCATAAGGGCTCAGAATGATATGAATGTCGACAACCCCAATAGTTTCTTGATACTAAACACTATGTACAGTTTGAGTTTACATCCTAAAATAACCAGGCCTAGCAGAATTACACCACATTGTGCCACCTTACTTGACAATATTTTCACTAACAATATGGAAAACAACATTGTGAGCGGAATATTAATTAATGACATCAGTGATCACCTACCAGTTTTTGCAGTTTATGACACTAA
>NW_024584777.1:0-9804 GCF_018398535.1 Haplochromis burtoni
TAACAGTGCTCAGACTTCAGCAATAGTTCCTGTTTATGCATCAATGCCAAGTGATTCAAACAAAGAAGTCCTTGTCTATGCTCTGTTAGATTCACAAAGTGATTCTTCATTCATTCTTGAAGAAGTGGCAGATGCTCTTGATGTTAATGCAGAGCCAGTCAAGTTGAAGCTGTCTACAATGTCTTCCAAGGAGACAATTGTACCATGCAAAAGACTCAAAGGTCTACAAATAAGAGGGTTATCTTCTTCTAAGAAGATCACAGTGCCAACGGTCTACACGCGCGAATTCATACCTGCCAATCGAACACACATTCCAACACCAGAGACTGCAAAGGCGTGGCCTCATTTAGAACATCTTGCGGAACACATTGCCCCGCCGAAGAAATGTGAAATCGGTCTTCTTATCGGGTATAACTGTCCACAAGCACTAATGCCTAGAGAAGTTGTATGTGGTGAGGACAACCAGCCCTTCGCACAGAAAACTGACGTAGGCTGGAGCATAGTGAGCTAGGGTGATCCAGGCGAACACTACAGTGATGCAATAGGAGTAAGTCACCACATCATTGTAAAGCAAGTGACCCCTGAACCCAAAGTAACAAGTAAGTTGAAGAGCGAAGTTCATTATGTTTGCAAAACAAGAATTAAGGAGATGACTGCTCCAGAAGACATACTTAAGGTGCTGGAATCTGACTTCAGTGAAAGGCTTGGAGAAGAGACAAATCTCTCGCAAGAAGATCTCCGGTTTTTGACTAAAATGAAAGAAGAAATTAAGCACAAAGAAGACGGACATCTTGAAATGCCTCTGCCTTTTAAACAGCGCAGGCCAGAGCTACCAAATAACAAGCCAAGTGCTGTTCAACGCCTCATGTGCTTGGAAAAGAAGCTCAAGAGAGACCAGAAATATCGGACAGATTACATGAACTTCATGGAAGACATCAGTCGTGGTGAAGCAGAAAAGGTCCCAGAAAAAGAGCTTGATAAACGATCAGCTTGGTATATTCCCCACCATGGCGTATACCACCCTCAAAAGCCAGAGAAACTGCGAGTGGTCTTTGATTGTTCGGCAAGATTTCAAGACATGTCATTGAATGACTACCTTCTTACAGGGCCAGAGCTCACAAACACCTTGGTGGGAGTTCTTTGTAGATTTCGAAAGGGCCCAGTCGCTATTATGTGTGATGTGGAACGAATGTTTCATCAATTCCATGTAAAGCCTGAAGACCAAGACTACTTGAGGTTCTTATGGTGGGAGAATGGTGATCTTGAGTCTCCGCCATCAGTTTTTCGGATGAAAGTCCATTTGTTTGGAGCAGCTTCCTCACCTGGCTGTGCCAATTTTGGACTTAAACATCTAGCCACAGAAGGTCAAGATCGATTTAACCAAAGCACTGTCAAGTTCATCCGAAGAAATTTTTATGTTGATGATGGACTGGTGAGTGTAAGGTCTGATGCTGAGGCAATCAAGCTGATCAAGGAAGCAAGAGAGCTTTGCAGCACAGGCAAGCTTAGACTACACAAGTTCATTTCCAACAGCAAGAAGGTATTGGAGTCAATACCAAAGGAAGAGTGTGCAGACAGTGTCAAAGAACTGGACATAGATTTAGGGGAGCCACTCCTAGAAAGAGCACTGGGCGTGCAATGGTGCGTATCCTCTGATGACTTTCAGTTCAGAGTAACTGTCAAGAAACACCCAATGACGAGAAGGGGAGTGCTATCCACAGTAGCTTCCATCTACGATCCTTTGGGTTTCGTAGCACCGTTTGTTTTACGTGGGAAGTTGATCTTGCAACAGTTGAGTCGAGAGAAAGCTAGTTGGGATGAACCACTTTCAGAGGAGTGCAGATCACAGTGGCAGTCATGGTTACAAGATCTCCATAACTTGCGTCAAGTAAAGATAAAGAGGTGCTACATACCAGCAAGCTTCATAGATGTCAAGCAGTACGAGTTACATCACTTCTCAGATGCTAGCTTCACAGGTTATGGGGAGTGCACTTATCTAAGAGCAGTGAACTCTAATGGCAGCGTACACTGCTCACTTGTCATGGGGAAAGCGCATGTTGCCCCCACTAAGGTCACAACAGTTCCAAGGCTTGAGTTGTCTGCAGCAGTGGTTGCTGCAAAGATGGGTGCCATCTTAAAACATGAGCTCGAAATAGACAACCTTAAGGAATATTATTGGACTGATTCAAAGGTTGTTCTCGGGTACATTAATAATGATGCCAGACGCTTTCATGTTTTCGTGGCAAATAGGATCCAGAGAATCAAAGCCACCACAGATGTCAACCAATGGTATCATGTGCAGTCCGAAGACAATCCGGCGGATCATGCTTCGAGAGGGTTATCGGCAGATCGGCTCGTTGCTTCAAATTGGTTCACTGGCCCAGACTTTCTGTGGGAAAGGGAGCTACCCACAAGAGATGCTAAGGTGGGAGAGGTTAGTGATAATGATCCAGAACTTCGAAGGGCTCAGGTGCTCAACACCAGCGCAAGGATAAATAGAACATTGTTGGACCGCCTGACTAAGTTTTCTGATTGGAAAAGAGTTGTTAAGGCTATTGCTTGTCTTAAACGTCATGCTAAGCAAGTTAAGGGTCTTAGTCCCAAACTCAATGGAAGTACAAGTGTTGAGGAAAGACAACAAGCTGAACTTTTCCTAATCAGATTGGTCCAAACAGAAGTATTCAGCAGTGAAATCAAGAATTTACAGCAATCCAAGGACGTAAAATCCAAAGACAAAGCAAACAAGCTATGTAAATTAAGTCCATTTTTGGATGAGCAGGGTGTGCTGAGAGTAGGCGGACGCTTAACAAGAAGTGATCTTCATACACATGTTAAACATCCTGCGATTCTGCCAAAAACAAGTCACGTGTCTTCTTTATTGATCAAGCATTATCATGAGAAAGTACAACATCAAGGAAGAGGTATGACTGTAAATGAGTTGCGATCTAATGGGATATGGGTCATTGGATGCAGCAGTGCAGTTGCCTCACATATCTTTAAGTGCGTCACATGCAGAAAGTATAGAAGGAACACACAAGATCCAAAAATGGCAGATTTGCCAGAGGACAGAATGGAAATGACCCCTCCATTCACATATTGTGGCATGGATTGCTTTGGACCATTCTATGTGAGGGATGCAAGAAAGGAACTGAAGAAGTATGGTCTTCTCTTCACTTGTATGTGTTGCAGAGCTGTACATATCGAAATGCTTGATGACCTCAGTTCAGATGCATTCATCAATGCATTGCGCGTATTCATTGCAATACGCGGGAATGTAAGGCAGTTGAGATGTGATCAAGGTACCAACTTTGTGGGTGCAAAAAGAGTTCATGGATTCAATGAAGAACTGGGATCATGAGCAGGTGAAGGAATATGGCTGTGAGTTTGTAATGAATCCCCCATCATCAAGCCATATGGGAGGAATTTGGGAGAGGCAAATAAGGACAATCAGAAGTGTTCTAACAGCAATTCTTGATCAGTCTGCTAAAAGACTTGACACCGCCTCACTTAGGACTTTTTTGTATGAAGTGATGGCTATTATAAATAGCAGACCGCTGACAACAGAGCACCTGAATGATCCCACAAGTCTTGAACCGCTCACACCAAATCACATTCTTCTGATGAAGTCTAACATCATATTGCCACCTCCGGGTCAGTTCGTGAGTCAAGATTTATACCTGCGTAAGAGATGGCGTCAGGTGCAGTTCTTGGCGAATGAGTTTTGGACAAGGTGGAGGAGGGAGTACCTTCTTAATCTCCAGCAAAGACAGATATGGCATGGGGATAAAAGGAACACCAATGTCAATGACATTGTTATTCTTCAAGAGGACACTGCTCCGCGAAATCACTGGAGACTAGCAAGAGTCACGGAGGTGTACCCCAGCTCTGATGGAAGGGTCAGAAAGGTAAAGCTGTTGGTTAGTGACTCAACCTTGGACAAACAGGGAAAACGCACAACCAGGCCAGTTTATCTTGAAAGGCCAGTGCAAAAAATAGTACTACTTGTTGAAGCAGAATAAGCATGTGTTAAACTGTTGTAAATGCTTATAACTTGAAGATGCAAATCTGTGAAGAAATCTCAAGTTGAGATTTGGTGGGAGTTTAACTGCCATAAATGTAAATTATGTCAGTTTGTTTAATTTATTGTGTTCATTTATGTTATTTATTTTCTTTATTTATTGTTGTTCCTTTTGAGGTAGGAACTAAGGTTCATTCTGTGTTGCGCACAGGCTTTTTTAGGTGACGTAAAGGGAAGTAAAATGCATGTGCAAAGAAGCTAAGTTAATAAGTTAACTAAGTCAGAAGAAGGAATAAATAAGCAGTTTAAAGTAAAAGAAAGCTACAAAGAAGAAGAAATTGGGAATTATTTTTGTTAAGTTTTTGTTCCTGAAGCAGACTCATTCCCTCACGGTTACGTGCAGCCAGCGAGGTATGTTAACTGTGTTTGTTTATCGCGTATTTGTTAACTTGGGTTTAAATGTTTATTTGTAATATTTATGTTTGGTCATTCTGTACTTTTATGTAATAACAGTTTGACGGTGGATTTTATGGTGTTTCTGAGGAGAAGTGTGACGGAAGAATAAATCCATCAGTGAATGAAGAACCGTGGTGTCGTGTATTAACTGGAGGGAGTGATAGTACCATTTCTTCACTCAGCGAAGTGATGGTTAATCTTCAGCAGCAGCTTGTTCTCAAGGTTTTTGCTGTGAAGCTGTAACTGTTCAGCAGTGAAAAGGAGTCTTGCAGTCTTTCACAAGCTCCAGATGCAGGAAGAGCTTTTCATCGACAGCTTCTTGATGTGGGGAAAGCCATGCAATACGTCCACACCTCCAGTGAATGGACATGAAAGGTACCTCTCCAGCTCCCCTGCTTCTGGCTTTCTAGACCCAATGGATCCATTATCTTTGTCGGTTAGGCTGCTGTTTGCACTGGCCTCATCCAGCTCTGTGTCTAGGTGATGTCTGATGAATTTGAGACGTGTGAAAAGATGTATGGTTTTCAAAAGGATTGGGTCTAGGCATTATAGTGCTGTAGAGACTGCCAAGCTGAGGATATTTGGCAGGAAAATTTGATCACACTGGAGATGTTTTTTCCTAACTGTTGTTGAAAAACAAAATCTTGTCCTTCATAACCCGCACAAACAATTTGCAATGAATTCCAGATTAAGTTCAAAATAAGAACGTGTGCAAGGCTAAGCAGCGCTAGTCAATAGATCCTCCTCGCACCGTTTGTCTTTTATTCTGGGGAAAGATGAGAAAGACAGTGATGAAAGCTGTGACTGGAGCTGTGATGTAGCCTCTAATCTCTCCATGGCTGTCATGAGAAGGCAAACACCTCAGTCTGTGTGGCTGCAAAAAGATGAAACATGCCCCTTCCAACCACAGGGGAGGGAGTTAGATAAAACTAGCCTCCTAAAGCTGAGAATTCACTGTGCGATTTTTGGCCCATTTTGAGTCAATTTTTCAGTCACTTGACCGTTTTGGGGATGGGCCCGAGTTTAGCCTTAATCGTCTGTGGTGCATCGTGTAGTACAGCGGTCCCCAACCTTTTTTGCGCCACGGACTGGTTTATGCCCGACAATATTTTCACGGACCGGCCTTTAAGGTGTCGTGGATAAATACAACAAAATAAAACTAGTACCGGTACCGAAAAAAAGATTTATTCATAACACATGTGAAAAGACCCAGGAAAACAGAGTTAACGATAAAAACGATAACAAAATAACACTGAAAACCGATAGAAACCCTGAAAACCATACATTTCACACCTGAGCCTCAACTCTCGCGGCCCGGTACCAAACGACTCACGGACCGGTACCGGGGCCCGGGGGTTGGGGACCGCTGGTGTAGTATACATGGGGTAACGAAAAGCAATTAACACCTCACGACCAGCTCCCAATTATCGATCATATGGTCGCAAGAAAATCAAACCTGTTTGAAATCCTGTCGCCCGTTGTGAGGGTGTCAACGTAGCCCCTGACCCTGCGCACGCACAAACACAGAAATGAAAGTGAAAAGTAGGGTTGCCAACTGTCCCTTGAAAAATGGAATTGTCCCATATTTAGAAACAAAAGTACACTTCCCGTATTGAGCTGAAAAGGGACGCACTTTGTCCCGTAATACAGTGAGAATCAAAAGTAGTCTATAAATGTTAATGGAATTAACGCTTTGTTTGAAAAGGTGTAGTGTCTCGGACGACAGTACACGTTAGACCAGCAATGTTTGTAACCCTCCGAGAAAGAAGAAAAAAAAAAAAAAAGTCTGCAAAAGTACTGGGAGGAATGGGAAAAGGAAAACACCTGGCTGGAAAAAGACAGAAAAAACGGAAGTAGTAACACAGAAGGAGTTGTTTTTATCGAAAACTGTGTGTGACGTATGGCAAAACTATATATACGTATGTTAGCCTGTATTGCTTCCAGAACTGTGAATGCTTGCTCGTGTCTGCAGTTCTCTGTTTCCGGAAATGTAAAATAAAGATCATTTTTTGAGCTAAGTCCAGTCTTTTCTCTGCCGTCAAAAGAATACAAAAGAACCTAAATTTAATAATTGGTGCCAGTGACCCGGATTCTTTTGTGGCTGAAAGGACAGATTCGGTTTAGGTGCGATCTGAAATGGGGCGGACAGGAGACTGAAAAAAATTTAAAGGTATCACAAACCTGTTCAAAGAAAAAGCAAATTGTGCATATTGGGTGAATTCTAAATTATCTGTTCGCCGAGTTGATGATCTCCACTGGTAAATTGGCTCAGTAGTGGTGAAATTAAACTAAATTATAAAATCTGTTCAGTAGATTTCTGGTGACATGTAAATGGTGATTTTGGGTAATTTGTGACAAATAAAAAGTAAAGTAGTCTGGGGAATAGTTTAAGGCTGGGGTGAATTTTAAAGTTGATGTGACGTGTGTTTAAAGTTGATGTGGTATGTGTGTGTCAAGTGTGTTATATCAGTCAAGGAAAGAGATTAGATTAGGGTATTCGGTTAAGGGATATAATTCCCAATTGATTATGGGGTTGGACCCAAGCATCAGATAATTAAACTGGCGGTTAGAGTCCACAGTGGTGCTTCTAAACTTATTTAAATTAATCTAGGACTGGAGTTGGACTCCAGGGGTGCAAAAGGTTCCGAATTGGTTCTCCATTCTACGGCGGACGCACGGTAGAGACCTGTGGCGATAGGAGATCCCGGGTGATTCCCGCGACCACTGGGGTCGGTCGTTAATAATCAGTGGTCAAGTACCACTTTTGTTGCACCGATTGAACGACAAAGCGGGGCTTGGGCGGGACCATTTCAACGCAGTTGACCGGTAAAGCTTTAAGTAAAGCTTCAGGCGCCAGTAGAAATACTGAGACGCTGGTTAAGTGGGGCTTCCAGTCAAGCTGCAGGGACCGCTTTTAAATTAACATAGGACTTAGAAATCTGGCCCCTTTGTCCCGGACAGATAACGGGTCGATTGACCAGCAAGGTGGGCGGACCTGGGCCTTAGAGGCTTTTAAAGTAGTCAAAATTCGGTAGGAATGACTGGTACCAGAGGTAGATGTAAAGTTGTCATATGGAAATGTTGAATACTGAGTAATGGAGATAATGTATCTGTCACGGTCCTGGGTCAGTGACCCAGTGTTTTGAGTTTCTTGTGCCTCTGAGTTTTCTGTATTATGTTCTTAGTTCTCGTTGTTGTCCTAGCTTGTTCTTTAGTGTAGTGTCTTAGTTTGGTGTTCTTGTATTGTGTTTAGTTCTCTGAGTATTTAGTAGCTGCCCTCTGTGTTTCTTAGTTGCTCTGTCTCCCCTAGTCTAGTTTGCATCTGTGCTAATTCCTGTTTTACTTTGAAGGTCTGTGTCTCATGTGAGTGTATCCTACTTTGCTCCCTTGTCTCGTCAGTTCTGATTTCTCCCAGCTGTGCTCTCCTTCTGTGTCTCATTCCCCTCGTTACTTCCCATTGTATTTAAACCCTGTATTTCTCTGAGTCAGTGTCGCATTGTCCCTCATGCTGTGTGGATCTCCCTGTGTCTCTAGTTTGTGAGTTTCTAGTTTAGTTTGCTTTGTATGACTTTCTCCTGCCAGCGAATAAAGCTGAGTTCTTTGTATTTAAACCTCGTGCCTGAGTGCCTGCATTTTGGGTCCAACTCCTGCCTGCTGCACAGCGTTTCATGACAGTATCTTGGCATTTGGTGTCTTTATAAATGTGTGAATGTATAAATGAAGTGTAAAATTGTTGTTTGGATAAATGGTCAAAAGTGCATATTGTTTTGAGAGTGTGATAGAAAAGGGTGTGACGCGTGTGTCTGTGTGAGAAAGTTTTTTTGTTTAAGGAAGTTGAGTGAAGTGTGCAAAAATGCTGATGAAAGTACGGTGCGAATTGTGCTAAAATGTCACTGAAAGAATTGTGAATGTGTGTGGAAAAACTGTCAATTGTGCTGAAGATTTGTGCCAAAAGAGTTCTGCTAACCACGCTGGAGATTTTGATGTGTGTGTGTGTGTGTGTGTTTAACTCTCCTACTTTTAATTTAAAAAGAATGCACCCTCAGCACGCACACACAGAGGGTATATAGAGTGTGAACATAAAATAAGAAATTGATTAGGCTGTGGAAACTAATGAAAATCCAGTGAAGTGAAAACCACCGCTGTGTGTGTGTCTGGCAGAAAGCCAAGCAGGAAGTCTGCAGGCAGTGTGGAGGAGAGGAACGGTTGAGCGAGCAACGGCTGAAATGGAGACGTTTCAAAATGAAAACAGAGGAATTAGAGAATGAAAGTGTTAAGAAATATTAATGAAAATAATATTAAATAAATGTCTTAGTGTGTTAATACAGGTGCCCATGGACTTGGCTCAAAGTCGTGGAAGAATACAGCAGCAAAATGATAGATTAACATAATTGGGATGAAAACCGGCCAGGCTTTGGCTTAAAATTTCGGTCTCATTTCATATTTGCCATGCTGGGAGTTAAGCGCCAAGAAAAGACTGAAAAGATCAAGAGAGAATGAACAGAGAAGAAGAAACGGCTGATTTGGGCCTGTGTTTGATTTGGGAGGCCACATAGGAAGCTGTGAAAAGAGTGGACGAGGACCGGTGAGAGGTGAAGGCTGGACGTGTTAAAGTGAGAGCAGGACCAAAATGAAGCAGAGGCAAAAGTTTAAATTTATTTTTATTTTAAAACGAAGCATCTGGAGGTGTCTGAGGAAGAGGAAGAATCATAGTTGGTACAGTGGAGATCACACAGAACCAATCTGTGTGACAGAGTTGGTCTAATTAGAAACTCTGGCTGTTATCATGACTCTGACTTTATGGTCGACACAAGTGTCCAAAAATAATGTCAGTATATAAATTAATCATTTGTTCTTCACTTCAACAAGTACAGTGATGGTGGAAGATGGTTTAACTTCCAATGACAGGAAGTGTACCAATGAAGTGTTTCTTCTAGGTCAAACCAAAAAATACAATGCTTAAGCTCCCTGGCTGGCCACAAAACAGGAGAAAAATGTTCACAAACAAAAATGACAAGATTCAATCAATAAATCTTCAAGTGTGTATCATCTTTTTTTTTTTCTTTTTCTTTTCTAAGTGACATCAGAAACAGCAGCATGTGACATCACGTGATGGCGGAGCTTCAGTTCATCCTTTGTCATCTTTTTTATTTATTTATTTATTTATTTATTTATTTATTTATTTATTTAAAATAGGACAGGGGGAAAAGAATGAAAGAGGGGGAGAGAAAGAAAGAAAACCAAAGGGGAGAAGAGACGGTGAGAAGGGGGGGAAGAGAGAAAAAAAAACAAACAACAAAAAAAACAAACTCCTGGTCACCTGTATGGAG
>NW_024584777.1:10578-12724 GCF_018398535.1 Haplochromis burtoni
GTCTGCCGTGTTGATATGAAAAGAAAAATATTTTCCAGTTCAAATGTGTCTCCACTTGTCCTTGGCACACTACAGGTACCCTGAGAAATACTTGGATGCATATGATGTAAATACATGTAGTGTCTTGAAATTTCTTCAGTAGAATTTCTAGTTCACTCAGTTGAAAACAAGCTCTGGTTTTGTTTTTCCCTTTGAAACGGTTTGCTTGTGCAGGTGTCAACATCGTAATCACACAAAACAAGTTGCAGTATGTTGACAGGCTGACTAATGCACTGTCACAGCTCCAATACCAACAGATAGCCGTTGAGAACAATGAACGAATGTGACTTGTTTTTGTTACGTAAATAAACTGCCCACAAAACACATAGTGCCTTAGAAATTCTCCTGAAGAAATTTTAACACAATTTTAGGTGTGTAAAGTCCATTGATAACAAACTCAATTTTTCCCCCACTTTGAAGCGGTTAACTTGTGCAAGTGTAAACGTCGTAATCACACAAAAACAACTGCACCAAGACCCTTTGGAGGAGGTGATCTTTGTCCGGTTCAATACAAACTCCAGCATTTATAGTGTGAATCTGATGCAATCCAATTGCAACTTTGAGAACACAGAACTTTCTTCCTGTATTTAATATGTTGCTGCTGCCACAGACACATCTGATCAATAAGCACATTAAATGTTCTAATGTGGTTTGTAGTCATGCATTTTTAGTTCACTTGGAGTTTTTTCTATGTCAAACGAAACCATAGGAAAACACTACAAGCTTACAAACCAATGAGCTGAGTAAACAAATGACAGGTGTGAAAACACCCTTA
The DNA here is from genome assembly GCF_018398535.1 of Haplochromis burtoni. Lineage (NCBI taxonomy): Eukaryota > Metazoa > Chordata > Actinopteri > Cichliformes > Cichlidae > Haplochromis > Haplochromis burtoni. Next base: position 11,393 of record NW_024584777.1, read on the forward strand.
AAGTTTAGCTGAGCGCTAAGTATAAAAGCCAGAGTACTAGCTAACTGTGAGATAAGTTAGTGCCAGATTTGTGCAACTTTTTGCATTCACTTTATTTATGTATTTGAACATTTTAAAACTGCATGTTCAAAGTTCAAGAGAGATTAGCCAGTGCCACTGTCACGGTTCTGGGTCAGTTTCTACCCAGTATTTTGAGTTTATTATGTTTTGGTTTAAGTTTGCATCAGGGATTGTTTTCTTGTTCTCTTGTTGTGTTAATGATGATGATGATTATGATTATGATGTTTATTATTAGAGTTTCATGTTTCTGTTTGTGTTTAGGATTTGTTCTTCGGTTGTGTGTGCTTAGTATTTGTCTAGTTCCATGTGTCATTTTCTGTCTGTCTCTCTATGTCGAGTCTGCGTCTTAGTGTGATGGTTTCTTGTTCCTGTTTTATTGTGAAGGTCTGCGTCTCATGTGAGTGTGTTCAGTTTTATCTCTGTCTCGTCTTGTTGATTATTCCCAGCTGTGTCCACCACTTGTGTGTAATTCCCCTGTGTGTATTTAAGTCGTGTCCTCTGTCATTGTAGTTGCTGGTCCGTCTGCGTATTCACCATGTTTCATCCGTGTGTTCCCTGTCGTCATCATCATGTACCATCGTCTTCCTTCCTTTATGTTCGTGTTCTTGTTCATGCTCTGTAGTTTAGTTGTCCCAATATAGTTTAGTTCTCCGTTTTGCCGTTTACCGCTCTATATTTTTGTGTTCAATAAATCACCTTCACACCTTCACGACTGCCTGCGCTTGGATCCTCTTTTTCCTTTTTCACACGGCTCTTCTCATTCGCCGTGACAGCCACTCATGAAGTAAAATTAAAAAAAAAATCATGTACACCCCTCCAACATTAAATGTATTGGTATTATAAGGCGTTGTGTTGGAGTATACAGGATTGTCTAGTTAGAAATGTAGAACTTTTATTGTCATTGTACAGTTGCTTGCACAGTGAAATGAGATGGCAAGACCACAAAAGTGTGAAAGTAAATGTTGGGTCTAAACTCAGACCCCGCTGTCTCTAAGACTTATTCCCATGAAAGAAAAGCAAGGCAACAATCGGTTTCTTGCGCAAGGGAAGCCCTCATCTGTGTCCAGCACGACAATGAACCCCAAATGGTGGCCTCCTCTCGCTGCCTTTTTATTGACAAACTTCAAACAATACTTTACAAAGCACCTCCCCTTGCAACCCCCCTTTGGTTACTTGTTACATAGACAAGGACTGTATGTAAGAGAGTGTGTGTGTGTGTGTGTGTGTGTGTGTGTGTGTGTGTGTGTGTGTGTGTGTGTGTGTGTGTGTGTG
>NW_024584778.1:0-12723 GCF_018398535.1 Haplochromis burtoni
AATTAAAGCAACAAAACAACCTGAAGAGCCGGTTGGGAGCCGAAAGAGCCGGCTCTTTTTAGTGAGCCAAGCCAAAAGAGCTGGTTCTTTAAAAAGAGCCGGAAATCCCATCACTACTGTAAACTATGCAAAGCTTACTGCCGGCTATCATGAAAGGAGAGGATTTTTCCATTAAAGGAAATGCATGTTGTGATTGGTTAGTTGAGCGTAACATTTCCTTTCGTGGTCGTGTGTCTCTTTTTGTATTGATGTAAAAACGAGATAAAGTTTCTTCAAACTACCTGGCCAACATTTAAACTGTTCCAGCTGAACCTCAATTATTAACCGTACTTTTGTATCTGAGGTTTTTGATATAGAACAAAAATAAGTGATATTATAAAACAAATAAAACGTTAGCATTGTATTGAATGGGTATTGTTTTTGTTAAACACAATAGAGGAAAAGAGTAGTTGGACAAGTTCCATCTTACAATGATGATATATCTCCTCCTTAACCAGTGGGCCAATTTCAGCCAAACTTTGTACAAAAATCCCTATACATAGAGCAATCCTTAGCATATTTTTAAATGTTTTAAAGTATGTTCTGTATGCAGTTATATTTAACTTCTTTGTAATCAACAAACTAGTCTTTAAAGACCAATTAGCTTTGGAAGCAGCGGGACCTTTGGAACCTCTACTAAAGGGGAGGGCCTTCAATGACAGTTCAGGGTGACATGCCAAACAGAGCCCCTAATGGTTGCATCTCATGGCAACATGAATTCAAAATTTGGGAAGAACTATGATGCATCCCATTGGCAAGATATCATTGATGCATGTCTTTGTTGAAAATCATTCAGATTATGCCCAGTCAGTTTCGTCAAAGGGTGATTTCAACATTGCATGGGGAGATGGAGAGAAAATATATCCATTTATCCAGGGTGTTTCTCATTAATAGTTCTTTTTTTTCTTTCCATGTGGGATATTAGTATATGAATACAGGAATTTCAACAAAACAGTCAAGATGTACATTGTTGGAGAGTTGAAGGCCAAGCCAAGACGATGAAGGAGGTTAATTTGAATCAAAAAGTGTTTGCAGAGTCCCAGCTCACTCAGTCCTTAACTCACAAGTATCAAATATTCGATAGCAGACAATGGGCTAGTCCTCTGCCGCCTGCTCCCGCTGGGTGCCCGCCATTTCAGCCACTATCTGGGCCAGCTCCTCCCTTCCCTTGTTCGGGTGTGGACCCGTCATGCCACTTCCTGGGTTTCGGTACCACTGTGGCAAGGATGACGCGTGACGGGTTCAGAGGTTTGATTTGAGAGCCAACTTTATTCACACAGTGCGATTGCAGCTCTCAGCTAGTGTTATGGCCTGACAGAGAATCCCTAAGACAATCTTTGCTATATGCATTTCAGAACAGCAGCTTTGAGAAGACTGTTTGCATCATGGATTGTTTAGAAATATATCTAGAGAAACTGAGTAGATTGCTAGCCAGTGCTCAGTGTTACTTCTCGTACAAGTCGAATGGGGAGGTCGCACAAGTGATAAGTTTATTACAGAACAAAGTCTTTTTTTTTTATCTCATTTGCTCCCAGGTGATGCAGTAGATTCCAGCATTTACTTGTGGAAAGAAACAGTTGGATCCTGTTGATTTGGAGAACACCAGATGTCTTGCTTCTCTCAGGATACATATAAAAGACTAATAGGAGTTCTCCGTCAAAAGTACACAATCTTGCAAAGCACTGTCCCCATAACTTTCACAGACAGACAGAGAAAATGATGTGACCTGTCTTGACAAGATTGTGGGTGTATATTGTGAGCTTACAAATGTATCTGAATCTGTGGTGCCCTTCCAGTGATGTAAATGAAAATGATGTGACTGATGTGCTCAACCAACAAATACACTCTGACTTTTTGTTTGCTTATTGTGACTTGACTTTTGAAGGGAAAGCTTTCTTACTTGTCCTACAAATATCAGAATAAGAGAATGGCAGACCTGGGCTCACTATTTTTGGATCTTCACATCCATCTCAAATGATTTCCACTAACCACGTTTCATATTCCTGATTGACAGATACAGATCAGAATCAAAATCAGAAAAAAATTTATTGCCTTTGTCAGTGAACAAAAATCTACAAACTAGCCACTTGCTTCATAACAAAAATAGCATTAATTTAGAATTTTAATTTAGCTTTGATGACCTTCCCCTCTTGTGTGCGGCATTGGGAGAGGTTGTGATACAGTTGGTCTTGCTCAGCAGCAGTCAGAGGTGGGAAAGCTGGGAGGCCAGGATGATCTTTTGCAGATTTCTCTTTTTTATTTTGTTTAGAGTTGTTAAAAATGATGTCCTTGCATTGCTAATACTCCACTTTCTTTAAAGACTCCTCACTTGGAATGGCCCACTTGCACTTCTTAGATGTAACAGCTATCTCTTCTTTTTTTTTTCCACTGGTATGCTGCCATGTCCTGAACAAAGCAGCTGACACATGTGAGCAGCTCTCACCAAGGCCAGCTGTGCAGTTACAGTGTGCTCCCAAGACAACCCCGTCTTTTCTCACTACTACCCATGGCTTTAACAGCGGGTCATTAAGCCTTTGGGAATGTTGAACCTTTAAATACAATTACAAATGTTAAGTACACCAAAAACACAAAATAGCTATTGACAACCAGACGTGTTTTAGCAAACGACAACGCTAACAATGTCACACCGCCTTGGATAATATGACACTTACCTTTCCAGTGATGATGCAGAATTTTTTTTTGCTTGAAGATTCCACAGCTGTTGCAAAGCCAGATTGAGTCCATTTGTAACCCTCCAGGCTTTTGTAAGCTTTTAAAGAGTCCCCCGAGTAGTAGGATGGGAAGTTTATAAGGTAGTTATGTATGTCCAGATAGCATAGATCTGGGACGCTGAAATACTTTTGCTCTGTTCTCAAAATATATTTTCAATATAAAATGTCAAGCAAATCAAACTGTACATTATAATGCATGTCAAACTCTCTGCAAGGGAATTTTTGTAACTCTGTAAGGGGCTTTTTGATGTTGTGGGTTTCCTGTTTGACGGCTGATGAGGAGGCTGAAGTTGACTTTACTGTCAGCGTTGTATTGTTGTAGCTTCAAGACAGAGAAAGTATTATTTATTCTTTGTATTATGTCCTTGAAACAAACTTTGCTCATTATAAACTTAGCTACAGTGTTTCATTCTGTTAAAGATAATAGCTGATTGGTAACATGAGACAAAACACAGAAAATTAGTTAAAAATAGGCATCATGAATTGTTGTAAACAAAAAGCCATCCTAACCACTGTTGTAGATGGATTTAAGTAATATATTCATATATATCTTGCTGCCAAGGATGGCACAACCAGTTATTAGGTTAAGGGGAAAATGACTTTTTGAGTTAGGGCCTGATAGTATTTGAATAACTTTTTCACATTGCATTTTGACTGTAGACTGACGAAGTCACTTGGATGAGTGACGAAACGTTTCTCCCACTGAAAACGTTACATCCAGATGAACAGAATCAACTTTTGGAGATTTACTTACCTGGATGATTGAGCATGCATCAAGACATTGCATTTTGAATTCACTCGTGCTAGCTTTCTGTAGTATTCAAATGGATTTGATCATCTGAAATATGTGTTGACATAAGTTTTAGTCTGTTTTTGTAAAGCACACATAAAAATACTTGAAAAACTAATACTATAACATTGTCCTGTAAGCGTTATTATAATAAAATGTCCTTTGTTCCTATATGGTAGGTCTGTAATGTTAAACTCACTTCAGGGCCACATAACCTGCAATTTCCAAACCTACTTTGCATTTCCCTGATGAATCATGAGACATATAAATTCTTAAAAAACAACTTAATTTTTTACATTTTTTAACATTATTGTTGGCTGAAAGCAATTTTAAAAGCAATTTTATTGTTCTATAACCATAAATATAGGATCCTAAAACAGAGGAGCTATTTTTACTTGCTGACTTTACATCAAATTTACATGCAGACTAAGCATACATTTGTTTTTATAATAATATTAATCAATATGTGCTCTCAGACTAACAAAGAGCAGTGAGGTTGACGCTGAAAGAATAACAACTAAGCCTGTCTTTTAAACATTAATTTAACAAAATATTAATTATAGTACTTCAGAATTTCTTGTGTCTTAATGATAGCGTTGTTGTTAATAAATGTTATGTTTTTCTTGCTATCAATCCTGCCTTTAAATTAGCTAAACTTCATCAATATACCAACTCTTTTCCAGTCTGCAACATACACTCATGTCACTAATTTATCTACAGCAGCAGTGCTAATTTAAATTGGTGTTATGTGCTTAATCGCTTCATATTTTTCTCATAGTATAGTTTTATCTTTCTTTGTAAAATCAGCCACTTTGTTGCCAGTACACTTATCAATACCACCTATTTCATGTGAATGTGTATGGGAAACCCTGGGTTAAGTTAACGAGTTATTAAACTGCTTCATGTGACCAGTTATCCTGACTGCCAATATCAGGGTAAGTGAATCCAGAAAACGAAAAAATTACTTAGCTGTGCTGAACTTCCTTTCTAGTACATGGTTCTGGAGCAGCATGTTTGAGATTAGACTAAGAGCAAGATCTTATAACTTTGGATGTCCTATCAGCTTAACTGTCCATCTCCCTATCCTTGTTAGTCTAGAGGATGTTGTGTTCATGTTTTCCAATTGCAAACTTTGATTCATCTGACTATAGAAGAATTTTGCATCAGTTAATATTAAATGAGCTTTGATATAGAGAAGATGGTGGCATTTCTGCATCATGTTCACATTTGGCTTTTTCTTGTAATGATAAAGTTTATTCTGCATTTGTGGATGGCACTGCGAATTGTGCTAATAAATGCTAAAGATCATTGGAAATCAATATTTATTTTAAGCATTTTCATGTGTGTATAGAACTTTCCACATATTCTTAGACTCTCTGGGTGATATTATGGACTTGTGCACAATTTAACATTGAGGAAATTGTTCCACAATTTGTAGATGCAGCTTTTTTTTAGATTGATTAGATTTTAGATTTTTTAGATAGAACCTCCCCCAGTCATTACTTCTGAGAAGCTCTGCCTTTCAAAGTTAGTTGACAATCAAATGTTATTGCTTTGCACAACATTTGACTGAAAGTGCTTGAAAAACTATTTCATATAGAGTACAGATCTTGCTATCATACTATGACCATTTAAGACATAATGTTTGTAGTTGAACCATGTTTGCCAAGGGCCATCCTGTCCCCAACCACATCATAACCACAAGGTAGGCCAACAAAGCCACTTGGACAAATCTTAAAGCAACACTATCAAGCAGATAGGTCCGGATGAGGACAGATGTGGTGCTTAATGCAGTGCAAGATGGTGGTTCAGCACATCTCCCTCTATACGCACAGCACCAAACGGTAGAGTTGGATATGAAATGTTAAATTAACATCGATATCTATTAGTCTTCAAAATGACACAAAAATGTCCAAAAACTGTAGGTTTTCTGAGTATTATATATGAATCTGTAAAAGAACCATTTAGAAATTAATACAACTGGTATGATAGTATGTTAAATTTCTTTTGGCCTGGGCCTTTTTGTTTTATACTCTTTTTTGTGTGAGTCAAACCATTCATGGTAGGCTGTCGATCAGTAAGGGAAATGCAAAATATTCACAATTAAAATAGGTTACATTTTAATGAACTTTATTAGGTTTAAAAAATATTGTAGCCTACAGTGTATCTGAAAATTCACTGTTTTAAAGCACAGCACACAGATGTATTACAATGATCACATAAATACTAAGGGTTTGTTATAGGAGGATTAAGAAGTTAAAATGATATTTCCAAGTTAAGGTGACTTTAACACCAAGTCACAATTTTAAAAACTTTGCTAACACAGTAAATATTTATCATTTTTAAATATCTAAGCATTAGAATTCTTGTGGAGGTAATCACTTCCTTACATTGATTTTGGGGGGGAAAAAAGACCATAATCTTACATAATCTTTCCTTATCAGATCTGGTAGCACAGACTACTTATCAACAATACTTAGTAAGCATACTGAGGAAAAAAAAGAGTTCATTACATGTGAAAACTATTCATGGTTGTGTAGGCACTGAAATCTGAACTCTGGGCAATCCTCTTCTTTGGTCTCTGAGATACTGGCTGGATTTCCAGGGCTGCATAACACACATCTTCATTCTAAAATTTCATAATTTCATAATTATTTAGAATTATCATCAAGCACTGACAAATGATAAATGCATTTTAGAGCTAAATAGCTTTGTGTCATTACTATAAAAAAATCAAGCTGTAGCAAAGACAATAAATATGATATATGACCTGATTTCTTCTCATCTGGTCTCTGCTCTCATATCTTTTCTCATCAGCCGGAGGTTTCCTAGCTACGAACATTTAAAAAAAATTTAAAATGTACAAAGGCTCTTTTCTTTTACTAGACAAAACTCTGTGATGGTCAAATGATCATGGAACTAAAGTGATGAAAAATCTTGTTGTACAAATGAAACAGAGCGGTTACCTGTCTTGTGATGGTAATATATCAAAAGAGAACATAGCAGAGATGAGAGGGCCACAAAAGCTGGACACAGAGAGAAGAGAAGCATCCAGCATATACCACAGTCTTTTTGCGTGGTTTGAGGCTCACGGGGGTCTGAGTAAAAAAAGCTTTGAAATTAGTCTTTTTCCCCCCTAAATTATTCAGGTAAAAGATCTGGGGATAAGTTTAAGTATGATGTTGTTAGTTGCATTACAAAGACCAATCTGTACCAGAATGACAAACATGTGAAACATATAGCAATGAACTTTCTGCTCAGATTCAGCCAAAGGTAGTACAGAAGGAAAATGAACCATAACATATATTAATAGGCACCCAGTAGTTTTTGAAAATTAAGAAAAAGAATATCCTGCAGTGTCTGTTTCAGTCACCTGAATACCTATTTTGCTTACAATAAAGCAAGAAAAATAGATGAAGCTGTAGTAAAAGCCTGGCAAATTATTCTGAAGGAAGAATATATCTTAAAAAATTATTAAACATAAACGTTTGTTTTATTTCTATGTTTATTTATTTCTGTATTTGTATTTTTACCATTATATTCATGTCAAATTGTTGTAATAAGCAGACAGATCATTTATTGATGACTCACACTAGAATACTTACGAAGTAGGATCTTTGTGGTGAGGTTTCCATATCTATAAAGGCATTCAAGATTAATTGTTTCTTTGTCCTTCACCTTAGACTGTTCAGTTCCACAGTAGTAGAAGCCCTCATCTGAATCAGTGATGTTTGTGATCAGCAGGTCATAGGATTGAGAGGAATGATTTTTCACAAGATGGAAATTAGGGAGTGGATTCAGAAGGTTTTGGTAATCAATACCTGGTTTATATTGTCTTTGCTCAAGCTTTGTTTTTAGAACAAGAGAAGGTTGTTTCTCATGAGAGCAATTCCTGTACCACACTATGAATTCTCCAGTTGAAGTTTTACAGTCACAGTAGAGAGTTATGTTTTCTCCTGGTCTGACCATCATCTCCAACACTGTTCCACTGGTCAAATTATGACTAGAAGTTAAAGCTCCCACGGGACCTATACACAAAAACATTAGAAGAGGTAAAAAACATGCACAGCTTCATACAAAATCACAATAAAACAGATATTTTTTACAACATTAGTTCAATGTCAAATAGGACGAAATATCAATAAATCTTGAAAATGATCACATTAATTACCGAAAAGAACAATGAGAAAAACATGCATCATATCCGTGTGTGATAATGAACAGGAGTTAAAAGGCAGCTCAACAAGTCTTACTGACAGATGCAACGACCCAAGCAGATTTTTCCATTAAAGGAAGTGGAAGTTATGATTGGTCGACTGAATGGAACATTTTCTTTGTGGTTGTTTTCTATTGGTGCAATAACAAGTGATGTTTTTGGAATGAATGTAAAAGATAATTTTGACAGATAGTACAGAAAGTGCACTTCAAATATAATTTTCCGAGCCTTGCATAAAATAATTTTTCTGCTTTGCTCAAAACCATTACAGACATGCATGTTAGGGTATATAAAAGACCGTTGAGTTAAGCACAAGTATTATATAATTTTGTTTGAATTGCTTAAAGTATGTAGAAAACCATACAGATGTAATCCACCATAAAAGACAAAAGCAAACAGAAACTCTTCTAACAAGGAGCATTTGCATCTGTGCTGATTTTGGTTGTTCTGTTCATGGCAGGAGATGATGATTGCCTCTCCATGATCTCAACGTTCTGTATAAAGCCTTCTCTTTGCCTAACATTTTGTCTTTTTTTTTCCTGCACTCTAATGCCTTTGCATCAAACACATTGATCAGGCTGATTAGACAGTGAAGGCCTTAGTCACACCGGCCATGAAATCTGTCAGGTGAAATGTGTATTCCCCCATCTGGTCGATGAGTGGGTGCTGACTGTTGCTAGGTGAAATCAGTCACAAAGAGGTGTTTCTCCAGAGACTTCTTCGTGATTGCTTTACTTACACGCAAATTGCCGCAAACCTTTGTACTTTGCATGGAAGATGCAGACTTGCAAACATTTACCAACTATTCATTAAGTAGTGGTAACTGTGAAAAGGAAAATGAAAGGAAATGGAGAACATTTAGGTTTCCATTTTGTGGTCCACTCTTATCAGTTTCACCACCACTTGGGGATTTCTTCTCCCATAAAAAGGGCATCTTTCACAGCAACCTACAAGCAACCAAAGTAAGGAGGTTTTTGGTTTTAGATCAGCTAGCAACTACTCAGCAACCAGTTGGGATTCAATAAATGGACCCCAGGCCTCTATGACTGGAGATTAAGATAATAAATTGGTGTGTTGTATTAAGTGCTTTGAGTACTCAGGGAGAGTAAAAAAGCGCTATATAAGAATCAGTCCATTTACCATTAATCCCTTTAAGACCTAGCATAGAACCAAGTCCGCCAGAGCATTTCAAGTCGCTATACATCAATACAACTGTTATAGCCCAAATTTTAATAATATGTATGCATTAAGTCCATAGTAACTACATAAATTGCAAAAAAGCGCAATAAACTACAAAAAATTGAAAATTGTTTTTGTTTTTTTTACATATATTTCTACTTAGAGACATTTCAGAGGTTTATCCCTCAAAACTTTAAATATAAAAAAGTTGCAAAAAATAGTTTACAACAACAGGAAATTTATTTTGAGTGTCTTCATAGTTTTATTTTTGAGATACACCAATTTTTATATACTGCAGAAAAAACAAAAAATCCTATAATGCAAATTTGCAAAGAAAACAGCATGTGCATCAAAATAAACTATTTAAAGCAGTGCAATTTGAGTTCTGAGTATCCCAGAAACTATTCAGAAAACCATGAAGTCAAACATGACTTTTAAAAACACCAGTATAGGCTTATAAGGCCTATAAGTAAAAAAAACTACATTGGTCCTGGGTGAGGGACCGGACGAAGAGTGATTCAGGAGACCCTTATGAGAAAAACATTGAGGGAACAGTTTACTCTGCCCTGGACAGGGTGGCAGGGTTACCGGGGCCCCGCCCTGGAGCCAGGCCCGGGGAGGGTGCCCGAGGGCGAGCGTCTGGTGGCCGGGCTTAGTCCAAGGGGCCTGGCCGGGCACAGCCCGAAAAGGGGACATGGGCCCTCCTCCGCAGGCCCACCACCTGCAGGAGGCGCCGTAGGGGTCAGGTGGATTGTGTGCCGGGCGGCGGCCAGGAGCGGAGGCCCTGGCGGACTGATCCCCAGCTACCAAGACTGGCAATAGGGACATGGAATGTCACCTCTCTGGTGGGGAAGGAGCCTGAGTTAGTGCGTGAGGTTGAGAGGTACCGGCTAGATATAGTCGGGCTCACCTCTACGCATGGCTTGGGCTCTGGAACCAGTCTCCTGGAGAGGGGCTGGACTCTGTCTCAGTCTGGAGTTGCCCCTGGTGAGAGGCGGCGGGCTGGGGTGGTGTTAAGAGAATTTTTATTTTAGTTAAATCATTAAAGTATAATCAAGTAGAAACAAGTATGCCTTATAATCAAGTGTTTATATATTTTCACACGGTAAAGCTTACTGTTGAAAAGAACACAATGTATTCCTTGCTTAAGTGTGTGAGATGTTTGACAAAGACAGGATATACATGCATTCTTTACTTCAGTGTCTGCGATGTCAGATAAGCATGAATACTGCTGTGTCGTTGTTTTTCAGTTTGTGTGCAGAAGTTAGATAGCTAAGACAATGCCTGAGCTCTCCCCTCTTCAGTTGAAAGAGGAAGTACTATGTAACCCATTTTGCCTTATAAATAAAGCGAGTAAACGGTGCTCGGTGTGTTAGTCTGCTCAGAGACTCTCACCCGTGCGCACGTCTTTGAAACTCTGAGTCGGTCTGCCAGTGTCTCATTTCTCTCTTACTGTGTTTGAACAATTGTCAACCCCTTGACATTTAATTGGTCCTTCGAGCCGGATAACTGACTGTTATTTTTAACGTCTAGTTTTCCACAGACGGTCTCCATCGGATCCTGACGTCGTGACGCCTGCGCTGGAAGAAATCTGATCAGTAAAACGAAAAACCCGGGAACGTGAATTCGATCTCCGGTCAGCGTTCGGCCTTCACGGCTCCAGGACCCGATGAGCACCGGATCTTAAAACGCAGCGCCACAGTAGAGGTGAATATGACACGCATTCCACCAAGCGCTAAAATACGTTGATATTGAGATTTTCCTTTAAGTAGTGTGTAAACCTAGGTACGCCGACAGATCTCAGTGTCCATGCGGGACTAGGAAGACGACAGGCAAGAGCGAAATTCTAGAAAAATCGCTATTAAAAGTTCCGGTCGCTCTGGGAGTGGCTGTAACGGAACAGGTTTCCGGTCACTCAAGAAGAGTGGCTGAAGGTGAAGGTGTTACACAAATAAATAGGCCTACGGAAAATCTCAATAAAAATCATAGAAACGCGCTTTGTTTGTGAGGAGTGAGTTGTTTTTACGACCCAATACGCGGTCGAACCACTTCTCAAACTGTTTTCCTGTGAACACTCACGTATTGGTAAAGGTGAAAAGGGTTGTGCTTCATCACGTAAAATCGATAACCGCTCTCTCAATTAGTGAGAGAGTAGAAGGCTGTTATCGAAAACCCATTCTCACTTTTTCATGCCAAAGAAGGTGTCACAGTTTTGACGTAATTAGTTCAAAATGGGTAACTCTAAAACTAAAGTAAAATTAACAGCAGATGAAGGATGGTTGGAAAAAAACTGTCCAAATGCAGGAAGAGTCAGTGCAAATAGGTGGAGAAATCCACATAAAATTTATTGCCCAGCCTGGCAAGGCAAATGCAATCAAGAATCAATAAATGCTTTAAAAACCGCTTTGCAAAAAGAGTTATATGTGGAAAAAAGTCAAAAGCCAAACCAGCAGTTGTAATATATGTGAAAGGTGTGCCGTTAAAAAAGTTTTGAGACACAGGAGCTTGTAGAACTGTCTTAACTGTAGAAGTCCCAAATGTAACATTCTCAAAAAACACTATAATTGTGAAATCAGCCTCAGGACATGTGACAAAACAGCATCTAACCGATTGTATGAAATAAATAAAAGGAAATCATTCATATGAAGACCTTTTCTATAAAAAAGAGAGATGCATAAGGTAGATTAAGGCTGTGTCATTGTTCAGCCAAGGAAAGTGTGTGAAAAGATAAATGTTTCCATCCTGGAGGGTGGGTGAGACTGCAGCTCACTCACGGTCCCTGATGGATACAAAATAAAATATAATAATCTGAAGGTTGGATCTGAGATGAGGCAAACAGAAGACCAGTCTAAAAGTAGGCACAAACCTGTTAAGAAATAAAAGCAAATTTTGTACAGATTGGATGAACTATAAATTATCTGTTTGCCGAGTAAGATGATCCTAACTATTAAATTGGCTCAGTAATAATATTGTTATTATATAGAGAGAAAAAGATGATAATAATTAATAAAAATATAATATTAATATTGACAAGAAGTATCTTAGCCAGTATGATGTGAGATGGACAATTGTTATGAAGAAGTCTGCATCAAGCTTAAAGGTTTGCTCAAACTCAGTATAATGACATATGAGATGAAGAAAATAAAAGCAATATCTAAACCAATTAGGTGCATAGAGGCACTTAACCTGCTTGAAAACCTGTCATTTATCCTAGATAAATATTACTGAGATACAGAGCACATCTATAATAACAACTAATAAGCCAAACCCTGTAGATAATAACTAAACCTACAGGATTATGAAGCTGAATTAAATGTGTGGACACCGCTAAGTTGATAAGCATGTTACACATTTTCTTTTATTTTTATTGTTTTTTGTTTTGTTTTGTTTTTTAGAGCAGAGGCTGCATGCTGTTAAAAGCGAGCACATGCAGCTGTCTGTGAGCTCAGTTTCCCCTCACACTTCTGCTTTGTTTCTGGCAGCATTTTTCTTTGTCTCTTTGTATCCTGACTCATGTACGTTTTTGTTTTGTTTAATTATTTTGTTAGTTTGGAAACAAATTTGTGCCAATACTTGTGGATTATGGTGACACATAGTGATTAGACATATGATTTACAAATGCCCAGTTTTAGAACTGTGAGCTATGAACAATGCAAAGTTTAGGAAATAATATATATATACAAAACAAAAAACTTCAAAGTTTGAAATATGTAAGATGTGTGAATTCTTTGAAAAACTAGAAGGTATCTAAAATTGCCATTCTCTCT